>NW_025728979.1:0-291200 GCF_021461385.2 Schistocerca piceifrons | reverse complement strand
TATGTGGAATTATGAACATGTCAAAACCACCAACCAAGTTTGGATTTTATAATGAATTGGTGGGATCTTCTGCTGAAGATATTGCTCAAGCAACAAGAAGAAAGCAGTCGAAGAAGCTGTGACAGATAATGGGAATTGTAGAGATTTAACTGAAGCTTTAGATGGATCTTGGCAAGGTAAAGGTCATAAATCTCTAAATGGAGTTGTGACAGCTACCAGTGGAGACGGTTGCAAAGTAATTGATGTTGTTATTCTCTCAAAACATTGTAGATGTAAGGGCAATATCAAGGACGAACATAGCGAAAGTTGTGAAGCAAATTTTCACAGCACGAGTGCAGCGATGGAAGTAGAGAGAGTGAATTCAATTTTTTCCAGATCACAGGAGTGGTATAGTGTACAGTACACTAACTATATAGGAGATGGTGATTCTAAGGGATATAAAGCTGTAGAGGAACTCAAACCTTATGGCAATGAAATTCACATTAAAAAACAGGAGTGCATCGGACATGTGCAAAAGCGCATGGGGGCTCGCTTGCGCAAACTAAAGCAGACATTAGGATCCCAGAAGCTTAATGATGATAAGACCCTTGGAGGAAAAGGAAGATTGACAGATGAAGCAATTGATAGATTGCACAGGTATTAAGGGTGCGCAATTAGGCAAAATACAAGAAGCATTGAAGATATGAGGAGAGCAATATGGGCACTAATTTTTCATACTGCATCAACAAATGAGAACCCACAACATGCACTGTCCCACTCTTGGTGTAAGTACCAATCCGGAAAGGAATATGCCTATAAAAACAGTTTGCCAAATGCTGTAATTGATGTAATTAAGCCCATATACAGAGATTTATCACAGCCAACGTTATTGGAAAAGTGTTTACATGGGAAAACACAAAATCCTAATTAAAGTGTAAATAATTTAATTTGGATTAGGATTCCCAAAAGAGTGTTTGTACAGATAAAAACATTGCATTTTTGAGTGTATGATGCAGTGACAACATACAATGAAGGAAACATGTTCAAATGTGATGTGCTCAAACGTTTAGGTTTCCAACCAGTACACAACACAATTTCCACAATGCTCCTAATTGATGTAGAAAGACTAAGAGGTGCAGGAAGAAGAGATAAAATCCTACAACATGCAGCAAAAGGGAAAAAAAGACCAGTGAAAAGGAAAATAACACTGGAAAAAGAAGAGGATGCTGGTAATCCATCATATGGGGCAGGAATGTATTAAAAAACTTCGGAAGCCATTTCCTGTAACTTTAAAATTTTCATCTTTGAGGAACAAAACTGCTAACAGTATATCAATGAAATTTATACACAATATTGTTTACTTCTTTTCCTTCATTTTTATAACAAATTGTAAAAAAATACTATATAATTGAAGAGTTATAGAAGAAAAAGTGCAAAAATATTAGAGAAAAAATAAGCATCTGTTTAAAAAAATTGTAAAACAAAAACCAATAAATATTTCTTAACATGGCATCGTAACTTTGTAGAGAAATATTCACTGAAGATGTAGTCCAAATTTCAGAGCAATATGTTTAATGGTTTTTAAAAAATGTTCGTTCAATTGGCTAAAATTAAGGTGTAGGAGATGGATCGTTCCGGCTGTAAATAAATTCGATTTCTAACATCTGATTTTACTTAGTTAACAATCCGATAACGTGCTGGGTAGAAAATCCTGTCACAACATCGTAAATCATAGCATTCTGCATATGCATACTTGGTTACTGGTGAAGGAGAGTATATTAAACATCTTTCGTGGTTAGTTAACAGGGCGATAAAGGTTTTGATGTAGTAGAAATAATTTCATTTCGTTTCAGGTTCAGATGTGTTACTAATACTGGTGAAAACCTATATTTATTTCGTGTCTCTTTACGGCTAGTCAGCATTGATGATCGTTGTTTTGATCAAGTCCCGGGCAGGTGCGAAAGTGTATTTTAGTTGGTAGTGGCTATGTATGCTGGGTTTCTGTCCAGATTCAGAACAAAAAATTTCGTCATGTCATTTATAGTTCAAACATGTGGGCAAATACACTCCTGGAAATTGAAACAAGAACACCGTGAATTCATTGTCCCAGGAGGGGGAAACTTTATTGACACATTCCTGGGGTCAGATACATCACATGATCACACTGACAGAACCACAGGCACATAGACACAGGCAACAGAGCATGCACAATGTCGGCACTAGTACTGTGTATATCCACCTTTCGCAGCAATGCAGGCTGCTATTCTCCCATGGAGACGATCGTAGAGATGGTGGATGTAGTCCTGTGGAACGGCTTGCCATGCCATTTCCACCTGGCGCCTCAGTTGGACCAGCGTTCGTGCTGGACGTGCAGACCGCGTGAGACGACGCTTCATCCAGTCCCAAACATGCTCAATGGGGGACAGATCCGGAGATCTTGCTGGCCAGGGTAGTTGACTTACACCTTCTAGAGCACGTTGGGTGGCACGGGATACATGCGGACGTGCATTGTCCTGTTGGAACAGCAAGTTCCCTTGCCGGTCTAGGAATGGTAGAACGATGGGTTCGATGACGGTTTGGATGAACCGTGCACTATTCAGTGTCCCCTCGACGATCACCAGTGGTGTACGGCCAGTGTAGGAGATCGCTCCCCACACCATGATGCCGGGTGTTGGCCCTGTGTGCCTCGGTCGTATGCAGTCCTGATTGTGGCGCTCACCTGCACGGCGCCAAACACGCATACGACCATCATTGGCACCAAGGCAGAAGCGACTCTCATCGCTGAAGACGACACGTCTCCATTCGTCCCTCCATTCACGCCTGTCGCGACACCACTGGAGGCGGGCTGCACGATGTTGGGGCGTGAGCGGAAGACGGCCTAACGGTGTGCGGGACCGTAGCCCAGCTTCATGGAGACGGTTGCGAATGGTCCTCGCCGATACCCCAGGAGCAACAGTGTCCCTAATTTGCTGGGAAGTGGCGGTGCGGTCCCCTACGGCACTGCGTAGGATCCTACGGTCTTGGCGTGCATCCGTGCGTCGCTGCGGTCCGGTCCCAGGTCGACGGGCACGTGCACCTTCCACCGACCACTGGCGACAACATCGATGTACTGTGGAGACCTCACGCCCCACTTGTTGAGCAATTCGGCGGTGCGTCCACCTGGCCTCCCGCATGCCCACTATACGCCCTCTCTCAAAGTCCGTCAACTGCACATACGGTTCACGTCCACGCTGTCGCGGCATGCTACCAGTGTTAAAGACTGCGATGGAGCTCCGTATGCCACGGCAAACTGGCTGACACTGACGGCGGCGGTGCACAAAAGCTGCGCAGCTAGCGCCATTCGACGGCCAACACCGCGGTTCCTGGCGTGTCCGCTGTGCCGTGCGTGTGATCATTGCTTGTACAGCCCTCTCGCAGTGTCCGGAGCAAGTATGGTGGGTCTGACACACCGGTGTCAATGTGTTCTTTTTTCCATTTCCAGGAGTGTAATTCTTCATGAATAATTAGTACAGTGACGTTACTGATTATACTCCATTAATATTGCGGTTTCTATAGCTTTTACTGCTGCTTATCGCGTTTTCTTTAACTAGTTCCTTTTTACGACCAGTTTATGCAAAATACAATTGTCACTGGGACATTTAGCAGGTGCGGGGAAACCTTATACAGAGGGAAAATACTTCTGTCATAGACCTTTATTAGTCCACGCGCTGTCTCAGAATATATTGTTTCTAGTTTTTGCAGTATCATGGTGTGATGTTACATCGCACTGTTTGCATTAAAGAACAGTGTTGTCTAGTTTACTTTATTTAAGGATTGCTACATAGTTTACGTGCCATAGTTAGTTGTTTCAGATTGTAATGAGATGGTAACGCTTTTGAAAATCATTGTAACCTGTACAAACGTTAGGGACTAACACATCTCTAATTACGTGTTCTTCATAGGCTTTTCAGTATCATGGTGTGATGTCGTATCGCACTGATTGCCTTAAAGAACAGTGTTGTCTAGTGGTCTCTCGTGGTATCCATTTTGTATAATCGAACGACTGTACCGCAATGCGATTAGAGCATCCGCTAGACAGCTAAGTTACGTTGGTTGCATGCAAATCAGGCGGATCACAATTAAGCTCGTTCAGATACTTTTGCGCATGATAGTACATACAAATTGAAATTTCCAGAAGTTTATGACCATATATGGAAAAGTCTCATTTGCTTACTTCTTTCCGTTCCACAACAAAATTTGTATTTACTAGTGGTGGAGGCTTCTGCTATCGCTCCGTTAGTGTTTATATTTTCAGACTAGGAAGAGAGAGAGATTACTTTTTTTTAAGTAGGGGTGTTTATCTTTGTGTTTGTTTGTATGAAGAGAGCTAACATGTCCTGTGGCTACTGTGTGTTTAAGTTACTGCTTTGTTATGATATAGTGGTGGATTATCTAGGGTGAGGATATTCCTAGCTTTCGCTGTTGTTTTGCGGTGTCACTGGAGGTTGTTCTTTTTCAACAATCCGTTTTATTAGTTTAAATAGCGTCTGGTTGCTGGTAATTTCTTATGGTCTTGTAGGAGTAGAAGTTGTTTCTTGTTGGTGAATCTGACTACTTTCATGTCCTTTTCTATTGTGGTAGGCTGGTGGTTTTCTTGACGGAGGTGTTCCGTAAATGTTGGATGCCTGGTGCCATATTTCCATGCTCTTTTGTGTTCTTTATACCTTATTTCTGTTCTGCCAGTTGGTCCTAGGTATAGTGCATCACAGCTACTGCAATGGTGTTGGTAAGTGCCAGATTTTTGGTCGACATCCACTTGATCTTCCTTGTATACAACTTGTATATGTGCAACTGCGGGAAAAAGAGGCAAAAAACAAAGCAGAAGAAACGTATATTTATAGAAAACTGCTCGTCCACTACCACTGAATTGACTGAGTAAGTAGAAACTTGTTGTAGTGTGAGAACACAGTAGGTGGTTGAAAGAGAGTTGGGCATTTATACATTCCATAAACAGCTGATGCTAATGCGAATATCCTGGCAGACCACGTGTCAATGGTGTCTGTGTTAAGGGTATGTCGAGAATGTTAGTTTACATTAAAAGTCTTATGCGACTGTTTCGTGTTTATAGGGACCTTCAAGATTCCAGATTCCGCCTTCGAGTGGAGTACGGAAGCCGCTTTGTTCCCGTCCTAAATGTTACGACCGGACCACATAGCGCAGCACGTCATCTTAAGCCGTTATATAGCTCACAACTTCGTTATCCGATAAAGCCACACGAATCGCTCTTTGTGGAGGATATCGTTCTCTCGTGTTTAGCATGCACTTTTGGGCATCCCAGTGCCTGTTTACCAGAGTGCTGTTCGGCCTTCCGGATAACATGAAAGAAGCCCGCACGAAATCCTAGCATAAATACAGGTCGTAGCTTTTACGAGTATGGGGCAATGAAGAGTAACAGGCGAGTATAACAGAGAATACTGATGAAACAGCGAACGAGGACTGCCACGTTATTTGCAGCCCTCTCTAAACGCTTGGGAAATGGTACAGTGCTGCTTACAAGATTGTGTGGATAATATTAGGCTACTAATGGAGACGAAACTTCAAGCGAGCTGTAAGATAGGAGGGCATGCTGAAAAGTAATGCCTATGAACTTTTTACGTGCTACAATTAAAGTTTTTTTTAAATGGAAAAAATGTTGTTAACATTTTACAGCTTTATTCTCCCCCTATATACATTTGTATCTCAGCGTACTCATCCTCACAACGAACAGATTTCCCGCAAAAAGAAACCACTTTGTGGATACCGCAACTATACAATATTTGACTTTAACAAAGTTGTGCATAAGGGCACCCAGGTAGGAAATGATTATGGTGAATAATTTTCGTAGTCTCCAATTTACTGAACTGGTCGCAGATGAACGAACTACAATGCACAGAAAACCAGAAACCAGTATTCCTTCATTTATTAATCCACAGTTTACATGTATTAGCGTTAGTCATCATCAGAATCTGCACATAAAAATGGATACATAAGTAATACAAATGTAAAGGGGTACTTACGATTAGAATAGAGCGACGAGAAGATGCGTCAGATGACTACAGATAATACACATGTAGAAACATGGAAGCATACTGTACATGAAGAGAAGGAACGTCCAAATTTTACAGAAGATACCTACCCTGGTCATAACAAAAACCAGAGGATTACAAAGTGACACGGCTGACTTGCAACGAACATGCGAACAGACTGACAGAACTCAGATTGTGAGTACAGAGCGGTACAACAGCACGGTCACTTGGTGGTGCACAGTGCATTCATGCTGACAACCAGCGCCACCCAAGAAGAACAGGAGAAACGCAGATAACTATTTATAACTGCAAAATAAGTCGTCAACGACATTGGATAATCTGCGAAGAGAAAATGAAACTAGTGGAATGTCAGAAAAGCTAAATTATTTTAACATATCGTTTATAAACCTGCCAACTTTAGACATTTCTCTGGTTCTCTTGTAACTACACCACTGGCCATTAAAATTGCTACACCAAGTAGAAATGCAGACGATAAACGGGTATTCATTGGACAAATATATTTTACTAGAAGTGACATGTGACTACATTTTCACGCAATTTGGGTGCATAGATCTTGAGAAATCAGTACCCAGAACAACCACCTCTGACCGTGATAACGGCCTTGATTTGCCTGGGCATTGAGTCAAACAGAGCTTGGATGGCGTGTACAGGTACAGCTGCCCATGCAGCTTCAGCACGATACCACAGTTCATCAAGAGTAGTGACTGGCGTATTGTGACGAGCCAGTTGCTCGGCCACCATTGACCAGACGTTTTCAGTTGGTGAGAGATCTGGAGAATGTGCTGGCCAGGGCAGCAGTCGAACACTTTCTGTATCCAGAAAGGTCCGTACAGGACCTGCAACATGCGGTCGTGCATTATACTGCTGAAATGTAGGGTTTCGCAGGGGTCGAATGAAGGGTAGAGCCACGGGTCGTAACACATGTGAAATGTAACATCCACTGTTCAAAGTGCCGTCAATTCGAACAAGAGGTGACCGAGACGTGTAACCAATGGCACCCCACAAAATCACGCAGGGTGATACGCCAGTATGGCGATGACGAATACACGCTTCCAATGTGTGTTCACCACGATGTCGCCAAACACGGATGCGACCATCATGGTGTTGTAAACAGAACCTGGATTCATCCGATAAAATGACGTTTTGCCATTCGTGCACCCAGTTTCGTTGCTGAGTACACCATCGCAGACGCTCCTGTCTGTGATGCAGCATCAAGAGTAATCGCAACCATGGTCTCCGAGCTGATAGTCCATGCTGCTGCAAACGTCGTCGAACTGTTCGTGGAGATGGTTGTTGTCTTGCAAACGTCCCCATCTGTTGAGTCAGGAATCGAGACGTGGCTGCATGATGCGCTACAGCCATGCGGGTAAGATGCCTATCTTCTCGACTGCTAGTAATACGAGGCCGTTGGGATCGACCACGGCGTTCCGTATTACCCTCCTGAACCTACCGATTTCATATTCTGCTAACAGTCATTGGATCTAGACCACCGTGAGCAGCAATGTTGCGATACGACAAACCGCAATCGCGATAGGCTACAATCCGTCGTTTATCAAAGTCGGAAACGTGATGGTACGCATTTCTCCTCCTTACACGAGGCATCACAACACCGTTTCACCAGGCAACGCCGGTCAACTGCTGTTTGTATATGAGAAATCGGTTGGAAATTTTCCTCATGTCAGCACGTTGTAGGTGTCGCCACCGACGCCAACCTTGTGTGAATGCTCTGAAAAACTGATCATTTGCATATCACAGCATATTCCTCCTGTCGGTTAAATTCTCATCTGTAGCACGTCATCTTCGTGGTGTAGCAATTTTAATGGCCCGTAGTGTACTTTCAACAAATTGAATAGCAGGCTACGTGATAATACGGTAGTCGTTGCAAAAGCCGATAAAGGCAGCTCTGTTTGGTTTCAGATGTTGCCTACGTTCTAAAACTCAGGAATTCTTTCATTCAAACAAAATAGTAAAAATCACTAGGTGTCCAATATAAAAACATTTCAGTGACCCGAAGAACTTAATAAAAAATTCAAATAATTTGTTTCGGAAATTGCTAAGAAAAGGAACATACCGATGAACCCTAAAATTCCCGTTCGCAAATGAAGTTGCGTAAAATTAATCATCCGATCACCTCTTCGATTAATGGTCTCAGGGACCAAATTACCGCGTTAATAGCTTCTGCTATTCTAAATTTAAGTCTGGGTTCGTTTACACTAACACTTGGTTTTTAAAGAACAGTCATGAGATGGCGATGTTGCTTAGAAACTCAGAAATTCCATGTGAAGCAACCTTCGTTTCGTTCGAGATTACGAACATCTACACGAATACCTCAATTACAGAGACTCTGGAGGTTGATCGTTGTAACACACTGATGTATAGCAAAATCAATGCAGGCGGAATTACAGAAGTGATGGACTTGATACAGTAGTCACTTTCGTGTAATTTTTCTCACGTAACAGTATGAGATATTATCAGGACTTCTGTATTTCGGGCGTATTGGTGGACATTTTTATTAACGACTTAGAGAAAGATTATTTTTAGCAACACTGATCCTTTGAAGAATATAATTTTAATTTATAGGCCGTATGAAGAAGATGTTTCCATACTAGTAAAAGGTACTGAGAAAGATGTGCTGGATTTCTTAGACGAGTTTAATAATTTGCATTCTAACAACAGTTTCACACTTGAAATGAAGAGAGATAACACCCTAAACTTCCTCAGTCTTACAGTCAAAAATAATGGTATGCGGTTTGAGCTTGGCATTTATTGTAAGCCGACAGCAGCAAGTATTATTGTGGTAAGTGCGGATTCGTGCACACAATAAGGCTTTCTTCTACTCTGTCTTACAGACCAGCTGAGTTAAACCTAAGTAGGGCGCATATAGACAAGGAAACAGGTGTAATCGTCCAGACAGGCTCGGACAATGGGGACGCTGAAGAGTTTGTGCGTAATATTGGTGTAAGCCTGTCTTTAATAAATTATCAGTTTCCCTTTCACCGACAACTCATAAACTGTTACTCGTCATATTGTGGCCCCTTTTGTGAACGCATAGCGCGTGTATTTAAGAAAGCGAATGTAGAGATTGGTTTTGGTACGCGTAGAAATTGTTTTCTGCTCTGCGGACTTCAGTGAATTGGTGTGATGGCCGCCCGGTGTGGCCGAGCGGTTCTATGCGCTGCAGTCCGGAACCGCGCGACCGCTACGGTTGCAGGTTCGAATCCTGCCTCAGGCATGGATGTGTGTGATGTCCTTAGGTTAGTTAGGTTTAAGTAGTTCTCAGTTCTAGGGGACTGATGACCTCAGATGTTAAGTCCGATAGTGCTCAGAGCCATTTTTTTTGGCGTGATGATAGGTTTTCACTTCTAGGTGTTTACAAGGTAACCTGTGGCTCTTGGATCTTGACAGCTTATACAGCGGACAAACGGGTTGAAGTTTCAAAACTTGTTACAGAGGACTCAATTATAAAAATAATACTGCACTGCTTTGCCACTTGGCCACCTAGATTCATACGTTGAGCTCTATTGATAAATCTTTAGCTGATTTACATACTGAACCTATGAGTACAGAGCTGGACATTTTGGAATATTTAGAGGTCTATAAGCACCGATTACTTTATCCATATATTATTTTGAATAAACAGGTTAAGTTAAAAAAAATGTTCAAATGTGTGTGAAATCGTATGGGACTTAACTGCTAAGGTCATCAGTCCCTAAGCTTACACACTACTTAACCTAAATTATCCTAAGGACAAACACACACACCCACGCCAGAGGAAGGACTCGAACCTCCGCCGGGACCAGCCGCACAGTCCATGGCTGCAGCACCTCAGACCGATCGGCTAATCCCGCGCGGTGGTTAACTTAAAGCGTAGATGGTTTTTCGATGTATTCAATGATTTCCTGTTTAAATAATTGTCTTGGTTTCTACTGTTGTATCTTATAAACATTCTAACCACAATAGTTGTTGTTGCAGCCATGATCATTTATTATCATCCACCTACCAATCACACCCTTTCCTACAGGCCCTCATTACTTCCTCCCTCCCCCAACACTCATTTATCTCCTTACCCACAACTAGAACTCCTCGCCCCCTTCCAAACCCCTCCTTCCTCCTTTTTTGTAGCAAGCTCCCTTCTCTAGCCAATATCTATTACTTTTCATGCCGCTTATCCATAGTTTTAGCTTTTTAGCACTCCACCCCGCATTTTCCACTGACCCTCCCCCCTTCCCCAAACACCTCCTAGGCTCTTCCATTAAAAACAAAAAACAAAAACAAAATTAAATTGTGTGACCAGAGTAAGGGCACCCATACGTGGTGGCAAGGGAGGAGCCTTCTTCCCCCCCCCCCCCCCCCCCCAAGCTCTTAGGGAAAGGAAAAAATATAGTGTGGTCAGATGTATTTTTTTCAAAAATAATTTAAAACTATTATCCAGGTTTTTGATGGGGTTGTAACTGGAACTTTATTATGGATACTTGCAAATCACCTATAGTCTTACAAAATATTAAAAATAATTCATAGCCCCTCCCCCGCCCCCTCACCCCGGTTCGGACCCGTCCCATACAAACAATCGTATAGGCGCTCTTGAATCAAGAGACTCACGTGATCATAGTTGTCGGTTCGCATATATATCAGTTGTATTACCAACAAATTGTTTTGATTGAATACGTTAAAACACGTAGAAGATCTTTCGATATAAAAGACGATTTCCTATATACAGATTTGTCAGAGTTTATGCTGTTACATTTTAATGACATTCTACTCACAATTGTTGCTGATATAACAATTAAAGCCGGCCGGGGTGGCCGAGCGGTTCTAGGCGCTACAGTCTGGAACCGCGCGACCGCTACGGTCGCAGGTTCGTATCCTGCCTCGGGCATGGATGTGTCTGATGTCCTTAAGTTAGTTAGGTTTAAGTAGTTCTAAGTTCTAGGGGACGGATGACCTCAGAAGTTAAGTCCAATAGCCCTCAGAGCCATTTGAGCAACTAAATTACTAACTACCCATCACACATCTGTTTTCTCCTTCCCTCCCCCCCCCCCCTCACCCCCTATTTCCAATCCACATACCCTTCCCCCTATCCCTCCAGCCCCATTGATCCCCCCACCCATTGTCCTCCTCCACTACCCCTATCCCTAAAGCACTCCAAGGAAAAGAAAAATACAATAAAATTCAGAATGAGTGACCAATGCGCTAACGTATATATGAAGTAGTATTGTTATCTCCAATTTTGTTGTTACTTTATTTGCATTTTATTACATATTATTATTGTATTTACACTGCAATCCATCCGTGTTTTAAACGGCATTTTTTATATCGTTGTATGTCACGTAACTATGTTTCTCGTAATGTGCTCACTGTTACATCTATCCTTTCTTTCCAAATCGTTCAAATGACTCTAAGCGCTATAGGACTTAACATCTGAGGTCATCAGTCCCCCAGAACTTTTAACTACTTAAACTTAACTAACCTAAGGACATCACGCACATCCATGCCCGAGGTAGGATTCGAACCTGCGACCTTAGCAGCAGCGAGGTTCCGCACTGAAGCGCCTAGAACCGCTCGGTCACAGCGGCCGGCTGTACTTATTTGACGTACCTTCTGTTTGATATATATACTAACCCTAAGCACCACCTTACATTTGTATTACGTATGTATCCGTTTTTTTATATGCTGATTCGAACGATGGATAACGCCGAAACGTATAAACAATGAATTAATAAATGGAGGAATACTGGTTTCTGGTTTTCTCTGGACTGTAATTCCTTCATCTGCGACCAATTCAGCAAATCGCAGAATACGTAAAAAATTTGACTTTTTTGTTGGAGCCACAACCTGACCTCTGCTTGGACAGCTTCATCACTGTCAAAGTGAAGCCCTCGGGGGTGTTCTTTAAGTTTTGGAAACAGATGAAAAATTTTTGGAGCCAGCTCGAGACTGTACGGTGGATGATTCATGAAAGTGAACCCAAGGTGTCGAATTTTTGCAGGTGTTTTACTGAAGGACAGGGTGCTTCGTGGAGCGACGAAATCTTCGAATTCGCAACTCGATTACTGCAATCCTGTTTTCCACGCGCCTACTGAAACGTCCCCTTAGAAAAATTATACAAGACTGTGCTTAAACTGACACACAATATTTTTAAGCGCAACGCAGTCTGACTTTCAATAATCCCTACAAAAGAATGGCCCAGACTAACATTATCCTATACCTTTTACAAATCACTTACCTCACAAAAATCTTCGTTACTCGAACTACTGCAATACAGCGAGCGCCTATACTGCCAGCTAAATAAAAGATTCAAACTACGGAAGGCACTAACTACTGATAGGCATAGTTAGCAAATGAAAGATTTTAATAGAGAACAAACAATGTATTTACCTTAATAGTCATAATATATATAGCAGTTCATGACATCCAGTCTTACAAATTTCAAAACTCCGCCATCTCTCTCCCCACATCCACCACTGCTGGCGGCTCACCTCCAACTGCGCAACGCTACGCGCTGTTCACATCCAGTTGCCGCTGCCCAACACTACAATGGCAGACAACAATGCAAACTAGCCACAGACTGCACACAGCACAGCCAGTGATTTTCATACAGAGCGCTACGTAACGTTGCCTATAAGAAAAAATAAACAGCCTACTTACACTACATAGTTATGGTACACGCCGCCATGTTACTCTCTACAATTCGGAGTCATCTAGCGGCAGTGGAATGTTACCAACGCCTGTTTTATTTAATGGTTTTCACGTAAGAAATTCCGAAGTATTACTCTTCAGCTTGCCCTCGTGTGTATCTAATTATGAGGGTCGTTTTAAGAGTGAACAACGTTTTGATATGAGGAGCCGCACTTCCCTCCACCTCCATGTCAGGGATCTTCCTAATCGTTTTCACAACACGACGATGCCAGCAAGCAGGGATCAGTCGTTTACAGTTCATTTGTACAATTTTAAAATCTATGACAAAATTAACGATGCCACGAAGTGTGAGGTTCATAGGTTTTGAAAACAATAAAAAAGTTCATCCTGTCGAAATTTACAGGCAAGTGACTAAAGTGTAAGAAAATGTGATGAATGAAGTTTCAGTTCACGAATGGTGCATATGTTGTGACGTTACGGCTGAGTCTTCGACATGTCCCTGGCAATCTCAGAATGATCCGCATCGGTTGACCTCACCGGTAGTCAGATCGCTCCCAATGGATTCACATAAATTTAACGAAAATGATGTGTTGCAACAGATAATCAATGAAACAGCAAACGTGAGACTTGGATGCTGCAATTCACACACGATAACCAAAAGGGTTTTCATCTACTACGAAATGAAAGAGTGGTTTACATTTACCTCTATTTATTTCACTATTATCTGCTCACATATGTGAATAATAAATTATTATCGGATCGGGACAGAATCTGAAGTAATGATTTAAAATTTGTGGCAAAAGCAGAACGTAATCCAGGTGTCCTGATTACTAGGCAGATGGGCTTACAAACCAGCACAATCTGTCCTAGTCTAGTGCGCTTCCTAACATAAACCTTAGTTCATACCTTCGGGAAGGACATTGGACGAGGACAGTGCATGCAGATGTGTAAGCCACACTGCCATGGTGGTGTAGTGATTAGCATATATGTCCTGTAATCAGGAGAACCTGGTTCTAGCCCTTGCCTTAGCACAATTTATTATTCAGCACTTCAGTTTCTGTCCATATTTAAGATAAAGTTGCGTCTCATATGTCTCCAGCAAAATGCAATTCCATTAGATATTACTGAATCTGTTCGACCGCAAGCGATGAAGAAAATGAGAAAACTATTAACTCTTAGCATGGTCACAATAAATCTGACATGTGAAAACCTCAACAAAGATAGGATAATTCAGATGGCTGGAACAAACATGGAATCTACACATGTTTTATCGATAGTTAAATCTGCAGTGATCGTACAGTGATAGTCTGTGCAAACCGTAAGAGATATGAACTATACATTCAACCAATAGTTTGGAATGGTTTGTGATGAGCGTACAGATGCTGGCTGAACTGTTGGGTTCTGGAAGGTGCCTAGCCCTAACAGTGTGGTAATAACGCACATGCACTCTCGCATCATGCTAGATATTGCTGCGATCTCTCTCCATGCTCAGCTTTCGGATGCGCGGAGCAAAGTCGCCAGTGCTGCAGATTGCGACACGTCAGGTGAAGTCTCTACGTCAAGTGTTCTACTTCGAGAATCGCAGTGAAGTCTACCCTCTCTCAGGAACCGCGATGAGGTGTCACTGGCTCTCTCCCGAGGACCACGCCGAAGGCTATCCTCTACCAAGAGCTGATTTCAAGTGTCCTTTCTATTCTCTATCGATATATAAGTTTATTCTCTATTCTGCAAGTCCACACACTTCTAGTGCACCAATGGAAAAAGCTCTGCAAAGTACCGATAAATCGTATATTGTTGCCGAGCCAACAATCTCGCATGCATGCTTAAATTTTATACCGTCATGCAATCGTTACGCACCCAGCCGTGGAGCTCTTAAACAATTCTGAGTTTCTCTCCCAGTCTCCAGCCTGTTAGACTTTTTAGCCAATGTGATTTCCTTCACAAGTTTACTTCTCAAAAATTGTCGTCTTGGATTCCCCTGCTATGCAGTTTGTTTAGGTTTGCCAGTGAAGAGGGTTCTTGTAACTTTTTATGCCAGAGGTCATGCACCTCACGTAAGATGCGACAGAGAGGCGGCTGAAGGAGAAAAGAATTTCTAGTCGCAAAGCAGGCCAGCCGGTATGGCAAACGCTTGCCTGCCGTTGACTGACCCTTGCAAAGCGTTCCTAGAATGTTGGTCACTGGAGAAAAACTAAGTTCCTTTGACCTCTGTTTCGCCCGAATGCCCTTGCTCGTAAAAATTGCTACTTTCTGCCGAATGCGGGTGTTCATTTTCGTGACTGCAGATTTGGAAGCACGTAGTGCAGAGAAAAAATGGTTCAAATGGCTCTGAGCACTATGCGACTTAACTTCTATGGTCATCAGTCGCCTAGAACTTAGAACTAATTAAACCTAACTAACCTAAGGACATCACACACATCCATGCCCGAGGCAGGATTCGAACCTGCGACCGTTGCGGTCGCTCGGCTCCAGACTGTAGCTCCCAGACCGCACGGCCACTCTGGCCGGCTAGTGTAGATCACAAAGCATTATGCGATACCAGCGGGAAGGTGCCCGATCATCGCCAGCCCCTCACAATAACAAGGCCCAACGCCCTTTATCTAATTCCTCACTGTCTCTACGGCTTACACAGTTCTTTGGAAAAGCTGCCCTCAGCCCCTACCTGCGTGGTCGTCAACTTTTTTGCTCAAGAGCCAATACCGATATTACGCGCCAGCCTCATATGTACCGGTATTATTATTAACTAGAAACCTACATTAATTAGTATCTTACGACCTCCCAATAACGGCGTTATAGGTTGGCCGCCACATCCTGAAGGACTGACTGTCATAAGCTTAAAAGTGATTCCGATGGCTCTAAGCACTATGAGACTAAACAACGGAGGTCATCAGTCCCCTAGACTTTGAACTACTTAAACCTAAGTAACCTAAGGGCATCACACACATCCATGCCCGAGACAGGATTCGAGCCTGCGACCGTAGCAGCAGCGAGGTTCCGAACTGAAGCGCCTAGAACCGCTCGGTCACAGCGGCCGACCTGTCATAAGCCTGCATCATTTGTGTCGACTGATCTTAGTTTCAGATTGCTGCCAACCTCAGCGATCCTAAAGTTGTGACACTGTACTTGCCTGACAAAGTGGCGTTGCGTTCCCCTTGTGAGCGGACAATAAATCTATTAACAGTAGTAGTACTTATGTTTAAATGTATTATACAGTATGAGACATGAACACACACGTTTAATAAATGTTTTGAATGCCATTTTCCTTTTGCTCATTGCGTTGTATTTGCCTTAATTTAATTTCATACTGCTTGCTACAAATATTTGTACACTCATGTCCAGAAATGACAGAACACTTTGAGCACTCGTGATAGGTCGTTCATATTTACAGGACATGTACATTAGTATGGTCTGCAGAAATGATTACCATTTGAATCATGTCGGACCGCGGGTCAAGATCGATATCGCGGTTCAACACCAACCAACCGGTATAATTTGCCTGCTGCTCTCGTTGTCTCCATAAAGCGAAGATATTCGGTTAATGTGACTTTGAAACGTCCCCTTAGAAGAATTATACGAGTACATGATTGTCCTTAAACAGACATACAATATTTTTACGCAACGCAATCTGACTTTCAAAAATCCCTACAAAAAAAAATGCCCCTGACTAACATTAACCTATGCGTTTCACAAATCGCTTACCTCACAAAAATCTTGGTTACTCGAACTACTGCAATACAGCGAGCACCACTACTGCCAGCTAAATAAAAGATTCAGACTACGGAAGGCACTAACTACTGATAGGGATAGTTAGCAAATGAAAGATATTAATAGAGAACAAACAATGTATTTACCTTAATATCATCAAAAGTCATAATATATATAGGAGTTCATAACATCCATTCTTACAAATATCGAAACTCCGCCATTTCTCTCTCCACATCCACCACTGCTGGCGGCTCACCTCCAACTGCGCAACGCAACGCGCTGTTCACATCCAGCTGCCGCTGCCCAACACTACAATGGCAGACAACAATGCAAACTAGCCACAGACTGCACACAGCACAGCCAGTGATTTTCATACAGAGCGCTACGTGGCGTTACCAATAAGAAAACCTAAACAGCCTACTTACATAGCCCTCATGCTCCCCACAAAAAATTTTACAAATTGTTTTGGGCAGTGGCCAAGAATGATTTGATAAAATTTTTCATAATTACAATAACAAAGATATTAAATGCACACACTTATTGATACAATGTTGGTCAAAAGCTAAAATTTTCTCACAGTCCATAAAGACAGTCCTGATCATTCATCACAGTAAAATTGCAGTGTTTTTCTCAAAGTCTGAGCAGTAAAAGAAAATGCACATGGAAGTAGTGGATTTCCATGCAGTCTTGAAGAAGTAGTGTTGTCCTTCCAACAGAAAGACAATGCTGACAATTGACATGCAGACAGGTAATGGCCCACAACAGAGCAAACCCACTGCAGAGTCAGTCGAAGTTTTGAGGAATATTGGTGGGTAGGTCATCACAGAACCGACCACTGCAGTCTTGTTAGAGATTACGTTATTGGTGGGCCACCAGAGGTGCAGACCCACTGCAGTCCTTGTAGAAATAATGGTGTTGGTGAGTCATCAGAGGTGTAGACCCAGTGTAGTCCTTGTAGAGACGGCCAGCAGCCATCTGTTGCGACTGTGCAGGTGCACAAACACCATCGAAGAGTCTTGTGGACAATATAGCAAGTCCATGAACCATCACCTGTGCACTCACAAAGTTTTTTTTGAAATGTCCTTAGAACCAGCAATGCTGTTATCCAGTCCCTTGCTGAATTATTAACACTCGTGCAAACACTATCAGTCCCTACTTCTCTCCATATACTATGACCAACAGAAACGTGTGCAGTGAAATGTAACTTACAAGTTACTTAATTTGATGAACTGGTGTCAATTACAATTTTATAACATAAGAATACAATAACAAAGGTACAAAATACATCATTACAAACATAATAATACAGATAAAATTTGTAGTAATACAGGCTTTACAAAAGAATAGAAATAGACATATACATCAGTGTTACAGGAATTATGACATAAGTAAATACATAAAAGATCAGAAAAAATATTACACTAAAGACAATAATGCAGACAAGGGAAATGTATATTCACATCTTAATGTCTATGTAATTAAAGTGGTGCACCACAAGAAGTTATTCTACCAAAAAAGTTACCAAGTACTTGAAAAGAAAATTATGAATGCAGTTCCTGTGAAGGTAAATGTCTTTTTGTGCTCCCTCATTTTTTTGAAAAAATTATTATTTACTCGATCTGTAGACAGAAAATATTTATTTTAGTACATCTATAAAATTTTATTTTAACCAATGCTGCAGTGCCGCTAGAAACTTGATATTAAACAAAAAGAACAATCTCTCAACTAGAAAGACAATGGATGTAAAATATTTCTCATCATTTCATTAGGCATTTTAGTAAATATCATAAATTAAGAGCTCCACAGTGTAATCATATGTTTTCAAGTTCGAGCGTGTCGTATTTGCGATGCTTTCTACAAAGGAATGTCAATAGCGAGGATAATGGCCTCCTTTTTTTTCTTTTTTTGCACCTAATGGCTTTCTTTTGTCAGACGTCTACCTCTCAGCTGGGTGCCCAAAACGCATTACGTCAAGGTCACTTACCTTTCTTACTGGGATATTTACGACACCAGTTTGCACTACAGTGACAGTGTCATATAAAAATTTCATAGGTCGAGAATTTGCGTTACAAATGTAGAAACAAAATCCTGTAAATATAACAGTGTCCAAAAATTTTTCGCCAGCATTGTGATACATTCACGCACTTACACACATTTCATAACTCTTAAAGTACGATTCTTGGTTTCCAACATCCTTTTCACAAGTCAGAGTCCCTAACCACTACTCCTTATTCCTTACCTTATTACACATGTACATATTCGTCAACACATCTTCAATATTTCATCATAATAAATACATAGCATAATCAGATTCCTCATATAGCATCATCTATCATGAACATACCTCAATACACATCATCGTCGTAATAATAACATCATAAAGCCTCAACCAAATCTCAAAAACGTCGTAGCTTTCTGCAATAATTTCAAACCCTAAAAAATATTCTCTGGTCATTTCAATAGTGTCATCTACCTCAAACGTACTTTAAAAATCATGATCCCATAAGAAATACGACATTCAAAGCTCTCATAGTATCACAAAGCTTCCAAAAAAGTATGAGCAGTTCACACAGTACAGACAAAATACCCAACTGTGTAATTGCGTAAACATGTGTCACTGATGTAGTAAAAAAAAATGATCAGATAGCTGCGTAATTTGTGTGTTAGAGAAATATGGTACTGATGTGTAAAGTTGTATAAGCAAATACCATATTAGCTAGGGCTCCTTGTGCTTGCCAAACACATGGTACACAAAGTAAGCATGTACCCCCCTGAGGATTAATGTAATTATACCCTCAGGTGTTACAGATTACAGCAATGGAATGAAATGTATCACGGAAAACCTTTGTATCATTGTACTTCAAATATCTTAAAAAAATAAATGTTTTAAGTACAAAATTAATCACTCAAATACGTGTCTTGTAGCGCTAAATGTGCGTTTTGTTGTAAGATAATTCTGTGGAAGTGTCGTAATTATCGTCCTCCGAAAGCTAAGTTCTGCAGAAGTCAATGTACTTACCCCATCATAAACGAAAGTGAAATGCTTTGTGTATAGATATCGTAGTTATTACGTACATTACTGTGATCAAGAAAGTACTATACTGTAAAGTATTGTTGTGCTATGAAAAAGGCCCTCACATTGTAGCTTACTACTAAAACATGTTTTACTTTCCAGAATAATGCAGAAAAACTGTGCAGATATAAAACAGAAACACTGAAAAAGCAACATTGTAAATTGTCACTCATTAGTAGCATCGTGATAAAATCGTGTAGTTGTCACATAAACTCCAGAATGTATTTTCAAGTAAACCAAAATGTTGCATTAAAATCTCATTAGCAGTACCGGTACATGTTCGAAGTATGTAAGCCTGATAGTCGTTACGTAATCGTGCAGCTAACAAGCAAGAATGTACAAATAACAACACTGTGTCGTCTGTTCACTATAACAATGCATTCGTAATTTCTGTTTAAATAAGTTCTCTTGGTTCTTGACTGGATATTTAACTTCAAACATTGTTGCATGTTAACAGATTCTAAGTCTGACAAAGCATACTAGAAATGTGAAGCGAAAAATTTTATGGCAAAGACTAAGTTAAAAAGCAGATTATCTTTCAATAAACGGTTTTACATGTGAAATGTGGTGTAAACCTTTACTCTTCCTAGTACGCAGAGTTTCAACTTCAACGCAATTATCATGTGGTATACGTCAGATTCTGTATGGTCCATTGTAAACTAGAAAGAATTTGTGACTCAAGTGTTTCTTCTTATGTGACAATGAATGAGCTTTAATGAGAACTTTCTGGCCAATGTATAATTTCTTTGCATTTGCTTTACCGTGTAGTTTTCTTCTTTTGTCTGCTGCAGGTTTTATATTTTTAATAGCCAAATCAATTATGTCTTTGTGTTGAAGTTTACGTGTATTCGGGAAAGGTACAAGCTCTCTGATTCTGTTCGGTGGTTCTTCATTCTTTAGTACAAGAGTAGGTGGTAAAGCAGTGGAGTCGTGAGGCATTTCATTCAGCACATTTTGAAATAAGTGTAAATATCTGTCCCAATGCTGATGCTTTCTGTGACAATAAAGTCTGCAAAGCTTATTGATTTCTTTCATAATCCGTTCAGACGGGTTACAATGTGGTGAGTACAATGAAATAAAAACAGGTTTGATTTTATGATTCCGAAGCGTGCGTGACCAAACAGCAGATCTGAATTGCGGTCCGTTATCTGAAATGACTTTACTAACGTGTCCAACTTCACGTAAGAAATTTTTAACAAAGGCGTTGGATACAGACCGTCCAGTGGCTTTATGTAACGGAGTGAAAGAAACAAATTTTGAAGTAAGTTCAACAGCGACTAGAACGTACGCAAATCCATTAGATGTTCTGACAAGCGGTCCCAAGAGATCAACAGCAGCAAATTCTTTTAATTTAGAAGGAATGATAGGAAACAGCGGAGCACGATGGGAGATAGTAGATGGTTTCGCCTTTTGACAAAGTTTACAAATAGACAAGACTCTTCGAATTCTTTTTTCCATATTGTTAAAATAACAAGTCGTTCGAAGAATATGATAACATTTTCGTGGACCAAAATGTGCGTAGCTGAAATGAATGTACCAAATGAGCTTATTAACAAAATCGTCTGGAATGCAAAGTACCCATAGCTTGTCATCAACAGTGCAGCGTTTGAAGAGTATGTTGTTTCTAACCAGGTAATAATGCCGAATCTGTGTGTGTCTTTCCATGCCATTTGCTCTTGATGTCTTTCCAAATCGGATCTTTATCTTGTTCATGAGCAATGTCCTTTAAAGATGTGGTGATGAAGTTTTCAAAGGCGACTTTCTGAATGTAAAGAATACTGAAATTTTTCTCGAGGTTGCCTTCTGTGTTACTTTTCTCAAGCCCAGCCGGTGCGCGTGACAGTGCGTCCGCAACAATGTTCTCCTTGCCGGGAATGTAGACTATTGTGAAGTGGAATTCTTGCAGAAACAATGCCCAACGTTTTAACCTGTCATGATTTAATTTTGAAGACATAAGAAATTGTAATGCACGATGATCACTGTATACTTTTACGTGCTTACCAGAAAGAAAGAAACGGAATTTGTTAAATGCCCAAACGATAGCTAAAGCTTCTAATTCAGTAACGGAATAATTTTTTTCAGATTTTGTTAGCACTCGGCTAGCAAAAGCAATGGTTTTCTGAACAGTAGTGTCATTTTCTATGGCTTCTTGAAATAAATGGGCACCAAGACCGACTTTAGAGGAATCCGTGCTAAGGCAGAAATCTTGTGACAGATCTGGATGAGCTAGTATTGGCTCGTTAAGTAACGCTTCTTTCAAAGAATTAAATTCCAACTGTGATTGTTCGTCCCAGTTCCAAATAGTATTTTTTCCAGTGAGAGAACAAAGTTTTGGTGTAACAAGAATTTGCATATTCAGAAAACGACGGTAAAAATTTACGAGACCTAGAAAACTGCGGACTTGTTTTTTTGTGGATGGAACTGGAATGGCTCTGATTGCTTCTAACTTTTCAGGATCCAGCTGAATGCCTTCAGAAGAAATAACATGTCCCAAAAACCTCACCTTTGACCTACCGAATTCAGACTTTTCCAAGTTAACTGTAATTCCAGATTCTGCAAAAATACGTAACAAACTGTTGAGGATGCGATTATGTTGTTCCCATGAAGCTTCCGCTATTAGAATATCGTCCACATATAAGGTGATGTGACGTTGTAAGAACTCAGGTAATATGGAATTTAGCCCACAAATGAATGCTGCCGAAGAAATGTTCAAACCAAAAGGAAGTTTCCGAAACTGATAACAAACGCCGAAACAAAGGAAAGCTGTGTATTTTCTACATTCTGGATGAAGTTCGATCTGATAAAAGCTGGATCTGAGATCAATGGAAGACAACACTTTTACACCATTAAAATTTTGAAGAAGTTCTTCCAACGTTTGTGGCCTGTCTGTTTCAGGAATAATGATAGTATTGATTTGTCTCGAATCTAAGACAAGCCTGATCGTTCCATTTTTCTTCTCAACAACATGTAATGGATTGTTGATATGAGCTTACTGCCGGCTCAATAATGCCCTCGTCAAGCATAGATTGTATTTCTGTTCTAACACGGTCCCTATAATGTGCTGGAATTACGTATGGTCTAACACAAAATTTAGTATGCTCACGAACGCGAAATTGGTATTGAAATCCCTTGATTGTTCCTGTTTTGTGAGTAAAAACTGTGGAATGTTCTTGTAAAATCTCAAAAAGGTCTTGCCTATCAGTGTCATTACAATTCTCAATTGTTTGAATTTTATTCTGAATTAACTCATTAATTTCAAATATGCCGTCGATATCATCCCTGTCAGTATTTCCAGAGTGATTGTTAGTGTCTAGTTCCGTAGAAAATTCCGAACTGTTGTCCAACAGAAGGTAAAGCCGATTAATTTCTTCGTCATGGTTTGAGAGCCAATCTTCAAATTTCAAAGCTATTGACTTACCTTCCTTCTCTAAACTTATTTCAGCATCGTGAAAGTTTAAGATTGCTTTGTATTCATTCAAAAAGTCTACTCCCAATATAATTTCCGTCGACAATAATGGAACAATAAGAAAGTTCATAGAGAAGCAGTGGCTTTGGCAAAAGAATTCTAAATTGGTTTGTTGGCGTACATCTACAGTTTTTCCAAAGATTGCACCTTGTAATTTAATCTTACGTAACGGAAGTGTGGGGCAATCGTTCGATTTGTTGCATTTGCTAAAAGCTGTTTCACTAATTACTGAAATGGGACTGCCAGAGTCAAGTACTGCCGTAAATTTTACGTCATTTACAGTAATGTGAATCACAGGATATGCAATGTTGTTATGTTTTACGTCGTGTTCCTGGAGTAAGATGTCCCTAATGTCTTCCATTTTTACGTAATTACTAACTACGGCAGCTGCGTCGTCAGTTTCATAAGTACGTTTTGTGACTGCCAGCTGTGTGAGTCATTGCCTATTGTCTCTTTGTTGGCGCGCGTCGTTATTGGGATTTGGAGACCTAACTTCTACAAATTCACCTCCTCGAGAGGACCCTGCTCTGTTTGAATCCCGCCAGTTCTGATGCAATTCAGGTCTGTCATTACGATCATATCGCCTGTCGTCATGTCGGTAGATGCCATAGTTTCTTTCTTGTCGGTCACATGGTGGAGAATTTCTCCCTGAATCGTAACTGCGCGCTGGACCGTTGCGTCTAAAGTTATTCTGTCTCCCTTGATAATAATTATTTTGGTTCCCATATTGTCTGTTTCTCTGATTGTCTCTGTGATAGTCACTACCACGGAGAGGTGATCTTTCCCTGTAATTATTACTACTCTGCCAACGGTTGTCATACGGGTGGTGTCTGTTTTGGTCACGATATGTGTTGTGAGAATAGCCTTGTCGTGTCCAGTTATTATTTCTTTCATCACGGAATTGTGACAGATGTGACCTGTAATTGTTGTGTTCCTGTTTTCGCGTTCCGCGATTGTCAGTGTCAATTTCTAATTCTTGTAAGAGTCCCTGAAAAGCTTCAATGTCGTCTTTGCAACGTCCTACCAAAATAATATGTCGTAAATGTTCAGGTAATTTGATTAAGCAAATGCGGATGAGTTCTGAGGGGCTGTATGGGTTTGACAGGTACTGGTTCTTGTGCAACATGTCTTCAAAATATTTCACAAGACTGGAGAATTCAGATTGTTCGAAATGTTTCGTCATTATGATGCTATGTTTTACTCGGTCTTGTGTAGCTTGAGACCAATACGCTGAGAGGAAGGCATGATAAAATTCTCCTTCACTGTGACAATCGTGAATGACCGATCGCATTCTTACGGCTGGTTCATTCTCTAAGTAGCCACACATAAATTCTAATCTGTGTTCTAACGACCAGTTGGGAGGAAAACAATGATAGAATTTATGGAGCCATGCTTGTGGATGAATGTCGTTGCCAGAATTCTTAAATGTTTTAAATTTACGTGTAGTAATGAACAGCTTATAGTCAAAATCATCATGTCGGCGAGTCGCATATCGGTCATTGTTAGGTCGTGTCGGCCGTTCCATCTCAAAATTCGGTGCACATTGCCAATTTCTTTCATAACTTCCGAAATGCTCTGTGTTATTATTTTGCGGCTTTTCCGTATTTCTAAGTCCCTCTTCCCGTGTTGGAGTGCGAGTGTCCTCTGAAATTTGTAATTTTTGTATTACTTGTGCCAACTGATCTTGTACTTCCCGGATTTCTCTTTTGTACTGTATACTGATTTGATTTTGATTGAATTTCCTAATTTGTTCGCACTCTTCTGTGTCATTAAAGACTACCAGTTTTGTATCATTCAGATTATCATCTACCTTCGTAGATAAATTAGTGAACTGATCCGAAAGTTCGGCTACTTTCTCCGATAGTGTACTTATTTCCTCAGTGTGTTTTTCTGAACCAAGTTTCAGAGTATCTACTGTGTCCTTTAAGTTTTCCTGAGTTTTTGCAAGTTGTGTAACCGAATCGGTAGATGCAACTGAGTCAAATTTAGCTTGCAAGGTCTCATGATTTTCATGAACAATAGTTTGCAGTTCTTTTATGGCAGCTTCGTGATTCTGTAATGCATTTTCATGACGCGATAAATAGGTTGGAAATGCTCACAAATTTGTGTTTTTACGTCATTACAGACTTATTGACATTTCGATTCGATGTTATGTAACTCAGTAGTTAAATCTTCACGTGTTTGTTCAAGCGTGGTGTGAAGATTTAGTTCCATTGCGTCTAACTGTTGCTGTGTTTGTCTCTGGTGTTGTTCCATTGTGTCTAACTTTTTAAGATTTTGTTCCACTCTGTCTAACGTTTTAAGATTTTGTTCCACTGTGTCTAACTTTTGAACATTTTGTTCCATTGTGTCCAACTTTTGAAGATTGTGTCCCATTTGTCTCTGATTTTGTTCCATTTGTTGCATTAATTGCAATAACAAAGTATTAGTGTCTGGAATCTGTTTCTCTATGCTTTTTGGCAGTGCATTTTCACCGGCAACATTCACATTTTGACAAGCAGAAAAAGTGTCTTGACTCATTTGAGAAAACGGTGAGGATCCAAAACCTGAATCTACAGTATTTCCGAGATTGCTTCCTGTCATTTCGGAGCTGTTGCCGACCGATCGATCGATAATGCTTCCCTGTTCACTAATTGATTCACTGTGTACACCATTATTTGCAACCCGCTCCATTTCCCTATGCGCAATTACCAAATTACTACTTTGAACATTAGTTAATTCATTACTCTGCGGCGCTAACACACTGCTTTCGTCTTCACTGTCATTTCTCAGTTTACTTTGGAGTCTAGTATTACGTTTTTCACACGCCATTATTGTCACAATATTTCACACGACAACACAGAAAAGCACAATTTGAAGAGCAAAATAAAATAACATAGCAATGGAAATAATGTCTACTTAATTGCAAGCGCAGCTGCGAAATACTTGGTGCAAATCTACATGCATGCCACAACTGTTCTACTGTACAACAATGAAAAACTGCAACTACAAAGGAGATTTTCTCTACAATTACGCGCTAGCAATAAACAATAGCCACACTAATTACACAAACTGCAAGCCTCAGCTAAGGGTCGACATATGAAACGACCCCTTAGAAGAATTATACATGACTGTCCTTAAACTGACATACAATATTTTTAGCGCAACGCAATCTGACTTTCAAAAATCCCTACAAAAAAAAAAAATGACCCTGACTAACATTAACCTATGCGTTTCACAAATCGCTTACCTCACAAAAATCTTGGTTACTCGAACTACTGCAATACAGCAAGCACCACTACTGCCAGCTAAATAAAAGATTCAAACTACGGAAGGCACTAACTACTGATAGGGATAGTTAGCAAATGAAAGATATTAATAGAGAATAAACAATATATTTACCTTAATATCATCAAAAGTCATAATATATATAGGAGTTCATAACATCCATTCTTACAAATATCAAAACTCCGCCATTTCTCTCTCCACATCCACCACTGCTGGCGGCTCACCTCCAACTGCGCAACGCTACGCGCTGTTCACATCCAGCTGCCGCTGCCCAACACTACAATGGCAGACAACAATGCAAACTAGCCACAGACTGCACACAGCACAGCCA
Organism: Schistocerca piceifrons; assembly: GCF_021461385.2. Classification (NCBI taxonomy): domain Eukaryota; kingdom Metazoa; phylum Arthropoda; class Insecta; order Orthoptera; family Acrididae; genus Schistocerca; species Schistocerca piceifrons. The sequence goes on along the minus strand of NW_025728979.1, from coordinate 264,678 downwards.
GTGATTTTCATACAGAGCGCTACGTGGCGTTACCAATAAGAAAACCTAAACAGCCTACTTACAACTTGAGCAAACGTGGAGGATGCCTCTTACACGTACGCGGGAACCGCATCGTCAAATCAGTGACTCTAAAAGAGAGTGCGCTATTGGCTTGAGAGAGTGTGATGTATCCATCCGGGAAACTGCTGCTCGTGTGGGACGAAGTGTTTCGACAGTGCAACGGTGTCTGCAGAACAGTTCACGAAAGGTCGTAGAACGCGACGATACAGGTTAGGACCACCACCCAGACCACCTCCTTCAACCGCCCCCCCGAGAAGATCGACTCCTCATCCGAATGGCATTGCAGGACTGGTCTGCATCCTCCTCGGCTCTGGCGCAACAATGAAACAGTGTAACACATCGTACACCACCAGTGTTGACAGTCCGTCGCTGTTTGGTACGGCGTGGGATACGTGCACATCGCCCACTTCTCCGCCAACCTTTGGCGAATGTGCAGAGACGTGCTAGACGGGTGTATGGTGTATGGAACGACGTCACTGGGGACAGAAATGGCATCAGATAGTGTTTTCGGAAGAATCCGGGTTCTATTTGTTTGAAAATGATGGCAGCATTTTGGTTCGTCGCAGTTAGGGGGAGCGGCATCACAGTGATTGCATTCGCACAAGACACACAGCGCCAAGCTTCAGGCTGGAACCGCGCGACCGCTACGGTCGCAGGTTCGAATCCTGCCTCGGGCGTGGATGTGTGTGATGTCCTTAGGTTAGTTAGGTTTAAGTAGTTCTTAGTTCTAGGGGACTGATGACCTCCGATGTTAAGTCCCACAGTGCTCAGAGCCATTTGAATCAAACAGCGCCAGATCAAGGCCTTATGGTGTGGGGTACTATTGGGTATAACCAAAAATCACAGTCTGTGCGTGTCCAGGGCAGTGTGACCAGTGTGAGGTATATGAATGACATCCTGTGAATCGTAGCCACATGGTTTCATCACAACATCCTAGACGCCAGTTCCAGCGCGACAATGCTCGACCACATGTTGTCTTCTTGGTGTTGCAGGATGTCAGCCTTTTGCCGTGGTCCGCCAGATCACCAGTGTTGTTGCCAATGGAAAATGTGTGGGGTATGGCAAAAAGAAGATTCAGCGCTGTGAACCAATGCCATCTACCACAGATGAACTTTGGGATCAGGTGAGTGCAGCATGGGTGGCTATACCACAGGAAGCCATTGACGCCTTATACGCGTCGATACCATCACACGTGGAACAAATTATCAGGGCCCGTGGCGGACCGTGTGCCTACTCGGCAACAGGAAACTTGTTGACCGAGGTGACTGAAATACTAATCGTTTCTGAAGAACATGCAAATATACATGTCTTGTGAATATGAAAGTCCTATCTCTAGTCGTTCAAGGTGTTCTGTTCTGTTCTATTCTGAACTTTAGCTGAAGATGACTGCCCCCATAAGGCCCATTTGCGAATCCACGTTAATTCTTTTTGAAATTTACACCATAGCAACTGATCGCTACTGGACATATACGTCCATGAGTTCTCAGCACTGGAAGACAAACAATAAGTTAGTCTTTTTCCATCTTTCGGGAAGGTTACAGATGATTGGGTAGTATAGGCGATTCATTAGCCTGTCTGTATAAGACGGGATCAGAGCATCTGTACTGAATTTTGCTACAAGAACGTAATAAACAGCAAGAAAGTTTTAGATATAGATAAACATTTCCTTTGGTTAGTGTTCTTTGTGTAAAACAAAGGTTTACAAATGACATACCGATAAGCGATTCGGAAAAGGTCAAGGAGACGTCGAAAATGACTAATACCCTGGACGCTCCAACACATCAACAGATGAAACAAAAAAGTGAAACAAATAATTATGAACGATCGCCGAACCACAGAGAAGTAGCTTATCATGTTAGGATATAATAGCTCCTAATACGATATTTTTTCGGGAGTTTTGGGTATGAAACATGTGACAGCAAAATTTTTTTCCAAGCTTGTTGAATCTAGAACAAATACAGCAGTGTATGTAAGTTTCTCTGGAGTTGCTGGGTGAAATCAAAAATGATAAAGAGCTACTGAAACGTGTCATAACTGATGGTGCAACATGGATTTATGATATCACGTCGAAGCAGGATCAATGGACCCGGTAGAAACATTCCCGATGGCACAGACCCAAAAAAGCTCAATATGCACAGTCAAATGTAAAGTACTTACGATCTTTGCTTTCTTCGATTTAACGTAATAGTGTACCACGAGGCCTTGCCAAAGGGTCGAACGATCAATTTGGAGTACTGCTTGAAAATTCAACGCCTTTTTCATAAAGCGAGCAGAAAAAAGTCCAGATTTGTGGGGAAATACTTCATGGCTTTTGCACCACGATAATGCAACTGCTCACACCTTGTTGCTTGTTCGTGACATTATGACAAAAAACAATACTGTAATGGTGCCGTAGACTCCATATTCACTAGACATGGTCCCATATTAATTGCCGAAAGATCTTTAAAGGGGGGGGGGGTCGCTTTACGAACATAGACAAGATTCAAAACGCATCGCTGATATAGCGAAAAACTATACCAAAGATAGAGTTTCGTAATTGATCTGGAGACTGAATAAGCTCTGGAGTAAGTCTGTAACATCGAATGGGTGAAATATATATATATATATATATATATATATATATATATATATATATATATATATATATATATGCAAAAAGAAATCTTTTCCCCCGATGTTTTTGAACGCAACTTTTACGTATCAAAACCTATTGCGAATTATTGTTTACCAAGGGTCTCACTTTCTATTCGTTATTGTGGGTCAGTTAGGCTTACATCTGGGATGTGCGCGATTAGACTGTCATTTTACGACCTTTACAAGTTGGAAGGGAGCGTAATGTCGGATTTTTTTTTGGGAAAGGTCATTGAAAAGTCGAGTTTCTGGTGTATTAAATTATGTATTTTGGAGAGATGTCTGTGTGGCGTAGTGCTGTGAATGGGATTAAACTTTGTTGAGATCGAATATTTACGCTAATCTGTTCAGGAAGAAGAGTCGTAGTTGATCAAAAGGAAGAGGGAATGCATGATTGGTCAGATGGTAGAGCAAACAGGGGTTCTGGAAGTCCCCACGATGTCTGTAGGCAGGAGTCATATGGTAAAAGAAACAGACGTCACAAAGCAATCTCACGTAAGCGTCCATCGATAGTTCCATACGGCGTGGGCTCTCACGTGAATGTCCTTGAAGAAAAACACCGCCATATTCGAGAACGGCGAATGTCAGTGGTTCTATGAGTGTAATTTTGAGCAAAAGAAAAAATACTTTCTGTAGCGCATGGTGGTCGGTGGAGCCTCGTTACTGACTGCAGTTGTGTATTCAGTGCAGTCTCTACGATGCTCCATTATTATCCCGAAGTTCGTTACAGCGGAAGAGAAAGCATATTTTCTGTAAAATTTAGGGTTAGGGTGGAATCCATTCACTGAAATGACAAAAGAATGATAGGACATGCCACAAGGAAACCAGCCGTGATTTTGTTTTTTGTAGCTAACGCAGTTAAAATCCATATGATAAATTTCAGCTTTTGCCGTGAGCTGCAAATTACCCAAAAATATTCAGGCTGACGCGTCTTACCTTGTTTGGCGCTTGCAACTTAGAGATGGATACCTCCGAGTCACTGTGGTTGCTGTTGTTACACTCCAGCGTTGCGCACGTGATCGATGAAGTGTGGCTTTTTTTGTTGTTGACCACAGCATTCATTGAGGAGGAGTACCGCTTCAAGTTTATAATAAATATGGTAATTGGTATACGTTTTATGGTCTCTGCTATGTATTTGGAAACACATCTTTCTGATTGTAGTTGGATTAGAAAATTCTGTACATTCGTTTCCGTGAAGCTGCTGATGGGAAACTATGAGAATTTTCTGCCAGTTAAAGTCACCAATAGAAAACTAACACATAAATAACAGAAGCATGTGGTTAGAAACGACTGAAGCACTTCATATTGCAGACTGTGAATTCACCGACGACGAAAAAACTAAAGAAAGTTGTAATAATGAAGAATTTACTAAGGATAGTGCTGCATTTAACTATCATTTCTCTCTAAACGAATCACCAATTAACTGGCTATCGTCACTGAAGGTAAAATCTTCAGTGTTGTTAGGCTGCGTCGTGTTTAATTTCATGTTGACGCTCGAAGTTTCGACCCCTCTGCTGCGGCGTTCTTCAGGATCTTCTGATGTTCGTGGTTAGTTGAGAAGTGAGTGTTCAGCTGAATGTTGGGCACTGGGTGTTCAGCTAACCGTGAACCCCAGAAGATGCTGAAGAATATTCCAACATAGGGGTCAAAACGTCGAGCGTCTAAAAGAAATTAACGTGACGTGGTCTGACAATCTTCCTCTCCTCGGTTTCAAAATCAGTTTAAATATGCGTGGTACTCCTCAAAATGTAAGTGCATCGTGCCGGATTCGTTCGTAATTCTGTCCCAGTTTTGTTTTTTACAATATTATGTATGTCTATGACTCACAAAACTGCCAAATTTCGTCATTAATTGTAAGTACATGGGACTCAAAAACATGAATTTGTAAAAATTGCACCAATATTTCGATTTTTTGTAACAGTTACTAGTTTTGGAAAGCAATACAAACGATGACAAGAGATTTCAGGACCGTACACTAAGCCTGCCTCGGGCATGTATGTGTGTGACGTCTTTAAGTTAGTTAGGTTTAAGTAGTTCTAAGTTCTAGGGGACTGATGACCCCAGATGTTAAGTCCCGTAGTGCTCAGAGCCATTTGAACCATTTGTTGTTGTTGTTGTTGTGGTGGTGGTGGTGTTCAGTCCGAAGACTGGCTTCATGCAGCTCTCCATGCTGCTTTATTCTGTGCGAGAGTCTTCATGTCTGAATAACTACTGCAACCTACATACTTGTGAATCTACTTGCTGTATTCATCTCTTGTTCTTCTTACAATTTTCACCCCCCCCCCTCCCCCCCGCTGCCCCGCCTCCCACACTCATCACTTCCCTCCAGCACTAAACTTGCGATCCATTGATGTCTCAGGATGTGTCCTAACAACCGATTCATTCTTTGAGACAAGTAATGTAACAAATTTCTTGTCTCCCCAGTTCTATTCAGCACCTCCTCATTAGCTAAGTGATCGACCCGTCTAATCTTCAGCATTCTGTAATTCTATATAACTTCAACATATCCATTTTCCTTTTTAAATTTTCTGACCTAACTCACCGGTTAATGGATCTGACATTCCACGCTCCTATCTGGAGAGTATAAGTTCTGTTTCTCCTGATTGACAACAACCTCCTGAGGAGATCCTTCCCAAAGATCCGAATGGAGGACTATTTTCTCTCCGGAGTATTTACCCAAGAGGACTCAGTTACCATTCAGCCATACAGTATAGATGCATGCCCTCGGGAAAAATTACAGCTGTAGTTTCCTCTTGTGTTCAGTCGTTCACAGTACCAACACAGCAAGGCCGTTTTGGTTGATGTTACAAAGCCAGATCGTCAATCATCCAGACTGCAACTACTGAAAAGTCTGCTGCTCTCTTCAGAAACCACACGTTTGTTTGGCCTCTCCACAGATATTCCTCCGTTGTAGTTGCAGCTATGGTATGGCTATTTGTATCGATGAGGTACGCAAGCCTCCCCAATAACGGCAAGGTCCGCAGTTCAAGGGGGAAGGTGATTGCACCTCATATTGTCTTCATATACTATATTACCACTTCAACCTAATGGTAGAAAGGAAAACGATGAGACATGCCAGTCGCTGTTGGAATGGGGTGAGCTAAAAGACCATTTTCAGCCTGTTCCCTCGGTGTCACAAATAGTACGGGCCATTGAAGCAAAACTAGATATAAAGTTTTCAAAGGTATCTTTAGTGCATTTGCAGCCTTTTATACCAAAAATTAGAAATATCGAATTAGCTGCTTGGTCCTGGTTCAAAACAATTGAGAAGGGCTGTTTGAAGAACAGAAGATATGGTAGCTATGTTTCCATCCTGAAAGGCCTGTTAGACAAGTACAAGAACGTGAGTGTAGAACGTCGCTTAAAATTCACTTTTTACGTACCCACTCTCATTCCTTTGCAGAAAATTTGGGAGCGGTAAACGATGAGAAGGCTGAACGCCTTCATCAAGACATCCGTAAGATGGAACACCATTTAATAAGATCATTAGTAGCCATCGATAATTAGTGACTATAACTGGGGTCTTATCAGGAAGATTGATAAAACGGAAAAGAAAGGAAGAGCATAGTTGTGACTTTTTTCGTATGCCAAAGAGGATTATAGTTGAAAATGTGAACTAATTTAGACCTTAAATTGGCGTCATATTAAATAGAATAGTTCTGAAGTTTTGAATACGTATTTCTTGTCTCTTTCAACTCTGCTAATGTTCCCCAGGAATGTTTTTGATTCCTCTGTGTGTGTAGGAAATCAGACGTGTCAGAAAAAATCTGATTTTACCAGTGAATTCAGCACACAAACATTAGTCCATTTTAACCTGTTTACAAAACACTCGCAGCATGCGAGTTAGTGTAATTAGTGGCTACTTTTCTTCCATTCCTTCTGTGATTCTGATAGGGCAAATAATGACTAATATCAGCTCAAAAAGTGAATGGATTATGAAGAAGTCTGTCTATAAATTCGAGTCCTATGCCGGTGAGGACGCACACGCTGCAGTGTAGAGCTGCGATCCGCCGTGACGTGGAGGATTACCATTTTATTTGGCCCGCTGGCACGACTGGGAAATGACTTCCTCGGCGCTGAGCAGTTTTTCTCCGGCCTCTTATTTTGCACGGAACTTGGCGACTTAGCCCCTTAAGGAGGCACTTCCGTGCGCGGCCCAGGGTGTTTTTCGCACTTCTTCCCGTGGATTACGGGCGCGGTTGCCGGCTCGTGGAGTATGGTCGTCTATATGCTAAGCAGAATCCGACAACAATCCCCAGGCGGCACTCCGTTTGCCGGGCTGCGTGACAGCTGCTGTTGCCCTGCTGAAGACGCCGGAGTAGGCGAGAGTGATGTGAACTAGTCCGGCTGCAGGAAGGCTCGCCTCGTTATTCCAGTGGATCACGTAAACCAGGCAGTTATTTAGCTCGTAAAGAAAAGGAACGTGGTCTGTATTACATCCTCAGGTTAAAGAAGCTACGTTTCACACGTACGACGAAATGATAAAATTTGTGTAAGACAGGTACTGAGGCTGCCTTGTTTTAAACTTTAAACGTTTTGTTCGTTACTGAATATAAAATTATCGCTAACAAGGGAACCTCCCCATCGCACCCCCCTCAGATTTAGTTATAAGTTGGCACAGTGGATAGGCCTTGAAAAACTGAACACAAATCAATCGAGAAAACAGGAAGAAGTTGTGTGGAACTATGAAAAAATAAGCAAAATATACGAACTGAGTAGTCCATGTGCCAGATATGCAATATCAAGAAGAGTATGAGTTGAGGAGCGCCGTGGTCCCGTGGTTAGCGTGAGCAGCTGCGGAACGAGAGGTTCTTGGTTCAAGCCTTCCCTCGAGTGAAAATTTTAATTTTTTTTTTTCGGTTTACATGACAAACTCTTATGTTTTCATCACTTTTTTGGGAGTCATTATCACATCCACAAGAAAACCTAAATCGGGCAAGGTAGGAGAATCTTTTTACCCATTCGCCAAGTGTACAAGTTAGGTGAGTCGACAACATATTCCTGTCATGTGACGCACATGCCGTCACCAGTGTCGTATAGAATATATCAGACGTTTTCCTGTGGAGGAATCGGTTGACCTATGACCTTGCGATCAAATGTTTTCGGTTCCCATTGGAGAGGCACGTCCTTTCGTCTACTAATCGCACGGTTTTGTGGTGCGGTCGCAAAACACGTACACTAAGCTTATTACAGTGAACAGATACGTCAATGAACGAACGGGCAGATCATAACTTTGCAAAAATAAAGAAAGTAAACTTTTCACCGTATGGATGACTTGAACCAAGGACCTTTCATTCCGCAGCTGCTCACGCTACCCACGGGACCACGGCGCTCCTGAGTTCACACTATCCTTGATGTTGCCTATCTTGCGCATGGGCTATTCAGTTTGTATATTTTGCTTATTTTTTCATAGTTCCACACAACTTCTTCCTGTTTTCTCGATTGATCTATATTCAGTTTTTCAAGGCCTATCCACTGTGCCAACTTATAACTAAATCTGAGGGGGGTGCGATGGGGAGGTTCCCTTGTAAGAAACTGAAAAGGTAGGGCAGAGTTTTGTACCTAGAGGACAGTGTACCTATGAACGCACGATACTTTTTGGTCAGTACTTCCGTCTCACGACTGACTTTAGAATCTACTTCTACATCTACATCCATACTCCAAAAGCCACCTGACGGTGTGTGGCGGAGGGTACCTTGAGTACCTCTATCGGTTCTCCCATCTATTCCAGTCTCGTATTGTTCGTGGAAAGAAAGACTGTGGGCTCTAATCTCTCTGATTTTATCCTCATGGTCTCTTTGCGAGATGTAGGTAGGAGGGAGCAATGTACTGCTTGACTCCTCGTTGAAGATATGTTCTCGAAACTTCAACAAAAGCCCGTAACGAGCTACTGAGCGTCTCTCTTGCAGAGTCTTCCACTGGAGTTTATCCATCATCTCCGTAACACTTTCGCGGTTACTAAATGATCCTGTAACGAAGTACGCTGCTCTCCGTTGGATCTTCTCCATCTCTTCTGCCAACCCTATCAGGTACGGATTTCGCACCGGTGAGCAGTATTCAAGCAGTGGGCAAACATGTGTACTGTAACCTACTTCCTTTGTTTTCGGACTGCATTTCCTTAGGATTCTTCCAATGAATCTCAGTCTGGCATCTGCTTTACCGACGATTAATTTTATATGGTTATTCCATTTTAAATTACTCCTAATGACTACTCCCAGATAATTTATGGAATTAACTGCTTCCAGTCGCTGACCTGCTATATTGTAGCTAAATGATAAAGGATCTTCCTTTCTATGTATTGGCAGCACATTACACTTGTCTGCATTGAGAGTCAATTGCCATTCCCTGCACCATTCGTCAACTCGTTGCAGAACCTCCTGCATTTTCCATTGTTACAAACCTCTCGATACACTATAGCATCATCCGCAAAAAGCCTCAGTGAACTTCCGGTGTTATTCACAAGGTCAGTTATACAGGGTGGTCCATTGATAGTGACCGGGCCAAATATCTCACGAAGTAAGCATCAAAAGAAAAAACTACAAAGAACGAAACTTGTCTAGCATGAAGGAGGAAACCAGATGGTGCTATGGTTGGCCCGCTAGATGGCGCTGCCATAGATCAAGCAGATATCAACTGCTTTTTTTTTTAAATGGGAACCCCCATTTTTTATTACATATTCGTGTAGTACGTAAAGAAATATGAATATTTTAGTTGCACCACTTTTTTCGCTTTGTGATAGATGGCGCTGTAATAGTCATAAACGTGTAAGTACGTGGTATCACGTAACATTCCGACAGTGTGGACGGTATTTGCTGCGTGATACATTACCCGTGTTGAAATGGACCGTTTACCAATTGCGGAAAAGGCCGACATCGTGTTGATGTACGTCTATTGTGATAAAAATGCCCAATGGGCGTGTGTTATGTATGCTGCTCGGTGTCCTTTATGACATCATCCATGTGTCACGACCGTTCCAAATAGTTACGTTATTTGAGGAAACAGGGAGTGTTCAGTCATATGTGAAACGTCAACCACGACCTGCAACAAATGATGATGCCAAAGTTGGTGTTTTAGCTCCTGTCGCCGCTAATCCGCACATCAGCAGCAGACAAATTGCGCGGGAATCTCAAAAATGTCGGTGTTGAGAATGCTACATCAACATCGATTGCACCCATACCATGTTTCTACACAACAGAAATTGCATGGCGACGACTTTGAACGTCGTGTACAGTTCTGCCACTGGGCATAAGAGAAATTACGGGACGTTGACAGATTTTTTGCACGCCTTATATTTCGCGAGGAAGCATCATTTACCAACAGCGGTAACGTAAACCGGCATAATACGAGGTGCATTCAAGTTCTAAGACCTCCGATTTTTTTCCTCCGGACTGGAAAGAGATATAAACATGCGCATTGTTTTAAAATGAGGCCGCGTTCATTGTCAATACGTCCCAGAGATGGCAGCACCGTATGGCAGATGCAATTTTACCACCAGCGGCGAGAATGAGAACTGTTTTAAATACTTAAAATGGCGACGTTTTCCTTACTTGAACAGCGTGAACTCATTCATTTTCTGAATTTGCGTGGTGTGAAACCAATTGAAATTCATCGACAGTTGAAGGAGACATGTGGTGATGGACTTACGGATGTGTCGAAAGTGCGTTCGTGGGTGCGACAGTTTAATGAAGGCAGAACATCGTGTGACAACAAACTGAAACAACCTTGGGCTCGCACAAGCTGGTCTGACGACGTGATCGAGAAAGTGGAGAGAATTGTTTTGGGGAATCGCCGAATGACTGTTGAACAGATCGCCTCCAGAGTTGGCATTTCTGTGGGTTCTGTGCACACAATCCTGCATGACGACCTGAAAATGCGAAAAGTGTCATCCAGGTGGGTGCCACGAATGCTGACAGACGACCACATGGCTGCCCGTGTGGCATGTTGCCAAGCAGTGTTGACGTGCAATGTTGACATGCAATGACAGCATGAATGGGACTTTCTTTTCGTCGGCTGTGACAATGGATGAGACGTGGATGCCATTTTTCAATCCAGAAACAAAGCGCCAGTCAGCTCAATGGAAGCACACAGATTCACCGCCAGCAAAAAAATTTCGGGTAACCGCCAGTGGTGAAAAAATGATGGTGTCTATGTTCTGGGACAGCGAGGGCGTAATCCTTACCCATTGCGTTCCAAAGAGGCACTACGGTAACAGGTGCATCCTACGAAAATGTTTTGAAGAACAAATTCCTTCCTGCACTGCAACAAAAACGTCTGGGAAGGGCAGCGCGTGTGCTGTTTCACCACGACAACGCACCCGCACATCGAGCTAACGTTACGCAACAGTTTATTCGTGATAGCAACTTTGAAGTGATTCCCCATGCTCCCTACTCACCTGACCTGGCTCCTAGTGACTTTTGGCTTTTTCCAACAATGAAAGACACTCTCCGTGCCCGCACATTCACCAGCCGTGCTGCTATTGCCTCAGCGATTTTCCAGTGGTCAAAACAGACTCCTAAAGAAGCCTTCGCCGCTGCCATGGAATAATGGCGTCAGCGTTGTGAAAAATGTGTACGTCTGCAGGGCGATTACGTCGAGAAGTAATTCCAGTTTCATCGATTTCGGGTGAGTAGTTAATTAGAAAAAAAATCGGAGGCCTTAGAACTTGAATGCACCTTGTATGCACTCCTGGGCAACGGAAAATCCACGATGGCTACGACTAGTGAAACATCAGCGACCTTGGGCGGTTAATGTATGGTGCGGCATTAAGAGAGGAAGGATAATTGGCCTCCATTTTATCGATGGCAGTCTAAATGGTGCAATGTATGCTGATTTCCTACGTAATGTTCTACCGATGTTACTACAAGATGCTTCACTGCATGACAGAATGGCGATGTACTTCGAACATGATGGATGTCCGGCACATAGCTTACGTGCAGTTGAATCGGTACTGAATAGCATATTTCATGACAGGTGGAGTGGTCGTCGAAGCGCCATACCATGGCCCGCACGTTCACCGGATTTGACGTCCCCGGATTTCTTTCTATGGGGAAAGTTGAAGGATATTTGGTATCGTGATCCACCGACAACGCCTGATAACATGCGTCAGCGCATTGTCAATGCATGTACGAACATTACGGAAGGCGAACTACTCGCTGTTGAGAGGAATGTCATTACACGTATTGCCAAATGCATTGAGGTTGACGGACATCATTTTGAGCATTTATTGCATTAATGTGGTAATGATGTAACAGCATGCGTTCTCAGAAATGGTAAGTTCACAAAGGTATATGTATCACATTGGAAAAACCGAAATAAAATGTTCGAAAGTACCTACGTTCTGTATTTTTATTTAAAAAAACCGACCTATTACCAACTGTCCGTCTAATATTGTGAGCCATATGTTTGTGGCTATGACAGCGCCATCTATCACAAAACGAAAAAAGTGGTCCAACTAAAACATTCATATTTCTTTACGTACTACACGAATATGTTATAAGAAATGGGGGTTCTTATTTAAAGAAAACGTAGTTGATATCCGTTTGACCTATGGCAGCGCCATCTAGCGGGCCAACCAAAGCGCCATCTGGTTTCCCCCTTCAAGCTAGACAAGTTTCTTTCTTTGTAGTTTTTTCGTTTTACACTTATTTCGTGAGATATTTGTCCCGGTCACGACCAATGGACCACTCTGTATATATTGTGAATAGCAACGGTCCTACGACACTCCCCTGCGGCACACCTGAAATCACTCTTACTTCGGAAGACTTCTCTCCATTGAGAATGACATGCTGCGCTCTGTTATCTAGGAACGCTTCAATCCAATAACACAATGTGTCTGATAGTCCATATGCTCTTACTTTGTTCATTAAACGACTGTGGGGAACTGTATCGAACGCCTTGCGGAAGTCAAGAAACACGGCATCTACCTGGGAACCCGTGTCTATGGCCCTCTGAGTCTCGTGGACGAATAGCGCGAGCTGAATTTCACACGATCGTCTTTTTCGAAACCCATGCTGATTCCTACAGAGTAGATTTCTAGTTTCCAGAAAAGTCATTATACTCGAACATAATACGTGTTCCAAAATTCTACAACTGATCGACGTTAGAGATATAGGTCTATAGTTCTGCACATCTGTTCGACGTCCCTTCTTGAAAACGGGGATGACCTGTGTCCTTTTCCAATCCTTTGGAATGCTACGCTCTTCTAGAGACCTACGGTACACCGCTGCAAGAAGGGGGAAAAATTCCTTCGCGTACTCTGTGTAAAATCGAACTGGTATCCCATCAGGTCCATCGCCCTTTCCTCTTTTGAGCAATTTTAATTGTTTCTCTAACCCTCTGTCGTCTATTTCGACATCTACCATTTTGCCATCTGTGCGACAATCTAGAGAAGGAACTACAGTGCAGTCTTCCTCTGTGAAACAGCTTTGGAAAAAGACATTTAGTATTTCGGCCTTTAGTCTGTCATCCTCTATTTCAGTACCATTTTGGTCACAGAGTTTCTGGACAGTTTGTTTTGATCCACCTACCACTTTGACATAAGACCAAAATTTCTTAGGATTTTCTGCCAAGTCAGTACATAGAACTTTAATTTCGAATTCACTGAACGCCTCTCGCATAGCCCTCCTTACACTACATTTCGCTTCGCGTAATTTTTGTTTGTCTGCGAGGCTTTGGCTACGTTTATGTTTCCTGTGAAGTTCCGTTTGCTTCCGTAGCAGTTTTCTAAATCGGTTGTTGTCCCACGGTGGCTCTTTTCCATCTCTTACGATCCTGCTTGCCACATTGACCCTCCGCCTCGCGCGACATGAACGCCATTGAACCTGCCACTCCCCTTGGGGAGAGGGTGGCCCAACCGTAGATACACAGCAGTCACACATCCTATCCATCCTAAGAAATCAACAATTTACGGTAGAGAGTTAAGTAATCAACTTTTAACTAGACTGCTAATTCACTAAAGGCGGCTGATAGCTGACTAAACTGTGGTTACTAGACACTGAAAATAAGCACTAACTGTCTCTGGACTGTATTCACAACAAACACGAAATCTAGGGAACACTATTACTAGTGCTCTAAAATTAAAGCTTCCTAAAAGCAAAAACACACGGAAAAAGAAGTGACAAGTAAGAAAAACACAGTTAATACTTTAATTTACGTAGCTTGCTGCACTGGAGATGTGAATCAGATGGAGGAATGCACACTACAGACATACATAAGCACGCTACAGACATACATAAGTAGTTTCGGCCACTACTTACAATTTTTGTTGTTGTTACACCTCAGGTTGTGTTTTGCACCGCTTATAAATAAATTATACAAAACTAACCTCTAATTATGAAAAGGATAAATAAATAACAGAAATGTTAAGTACATCAGTCAATGCAGTATATCATCAAGTTTTATTACCGCCTAACACTGTAATTTCCGATGTTCCTGCAAAGTGGTACGCTCGAATGAGTTATTCCAATAGGCATTGTGGAATTGTATAACCATGCAGAGCATGGGCAGTGTTGTTTATGGTAACATAAACGTGTCCAGTTAATGTGGATCAAGGGACACTCTCGTATCTCGTGTAACGAAATGGCGGACCACCTGGCGAAACAAAGTGTGACCGATGGCCAGCCTCACTACACCCGCCTTTCACATACAGATTTTGCTGCTGACGTGAAGGAAAACGTTCACCAAGAATGGTCACATACGTAGGAGATCTCACAACACTCCAAAGGAAAATATTATGCCGCAATACACTTGAGTACTCCGCGAAAAACTTTGTTCTCCCAAATCAAGTTATCCAGACGTCATTGTACAATCATAACACACATCCGGCTGGGTCACGGCTGTTACCCTCCACACCTTTATGGGATGGAAGGTCAGCTATCTCCATACTGCGAAGACCACCCAGCTGAAATTTCAGGCCTCAGCCATGTGATACTTTGATATTCACGCTATGACAGACAACTCAGAAAGTTTCTCAATGCGATAATCAGAGTAGGAATTCCTCACGCTACATCTGTGACGGACCTGTTTCGACAGTTGCTCACAATGGATTATGTGAGTGTGCCCAGTATCTACAAGAAGCGGATGCCAAGTTATAAGTCACACAGAAGGGTTGCAGCGTAAGAAGTTGTGATATATGAACTGTGTTGAGTGCGTCAATGTACAGGCTGTACCATGAAGTTTATGTGGAATTTCTAATGTGTATGCTGTATAGGTGATAATGTATACCAAATCTGTGTGATTACTCACTTCTCTGGCTAAACAGTTAACGCCAACGCCAATTAATCCACATCCGTCACTGCAGTTCAAAGACAAGTCAGGACTAACTATCGAAAGCCACTACCTCAAAGACAAATTGTTGTCAACTGGTACTCTCGTTTCGGCGAAAGTGGCTGTGTATCACATAGGACGCAGCAACCTCTGATGCAACAATTCAACAAGTTTGGCAATCTTACATTCGTAGTCAGGGTAAATCAACGACACGTGGCAGCTTAGAATTGAATACGCCTAGTGTCACAGTGAGGAAGGTATTGCAGAAATGCCTGCCATTCAGTACCTACAAAATGGAACTTTTTCAAGCTTTAAGAGATAGTGACAGAGAAAATTAGCTAAGATTTTTGTAGAAATGTTTAACAAACTACAGACTGAAGGTGATTTTCTTAATAAAATTGTGTTAATTGATGAAGACACTTTCCATACTAGCGGTAAAGTGGATCGTCATAAAGTTCGGTTATGTGGTGAGCAGAAACCAAGTCGCATACTCGAACACGTACGGGACTCGCCTGAGATAAATGCTTTTTGCGCTGAAAACTGTAACAAGATTTACGGTCCTTTCTTTTTTGCCGAGTCAACTGACACTGGCATACAATACATGAACATGCTTGAGCATTATTTAATGCCTCAGTTGCAATAGGATACGGACACAGAATTTATTTTCAAGCAGTATAGTGAGCCGCAAAATTATCACCGCCAAGTGTCTCATATCTCTTTAGGATTGTGCCGAGTTGGATTGGACGCGGTGGAACAATATACTGCCCACCACGATCGCCTGATTTAACCCCAATGGACTTCTGTGTATTGGGCTACATTAAAGACAAGAGTGTCTGTTCCTCGTTTTCCGGGAAACACCAACGAGATACGACAACGGATAACACAAGTAGTTGCTATCATACACTAAGACTTGCTTCACAGGATTTATCGGGGCTCTGATTACAGATGGGACATTTGCAAACAGAACTTTAAGATATAGTGCACTCTGTGCTGTATCAAACATCTATTTACCTTTTCCACATTCAAAGGTTACCATTTGCAAGCTCCCAACGACTGGTATTTAGATCGTAAATGTCGTTAATTATCCCTGTCTGTGGCACGCTGAGAAGAGAGTTTGCTTAATTTTATCAGCAGGGACTACTTTTATTCATTTTTATACAAGCCTGCTGTGGGGAAGGATCTTATGCACACTTTTTCTCTCTCGGTAGCGTAACCTTCGCTGACCATTCTGCCCGCTTTAGAATTGATGTTTAGGCCCATCAAAGTTCAGATTACAATCTTATCGATTGAATTTGAAGTCGCAACGGATAACGCAATTGTAATTTTGGGGATGGTCAGAGAAAACTGCATCCTGCACGAATCTAGTCTTGTGCCAATCATTTTAGTAAAATGGCAGAGTGATTGATATGATTCTCTTTTCTTAGGTATGGTTTAAATGAGCAAGCCGACAACGGAAATTACTTTGAAAAACAAAGTTAATTTTATTTTAACCAACAATAGACAAATTTACGAAGTTACTTCTTAACAATCTTTTGAATATACATTTCACTAATTCTGCTTTGAATTTGCATTTAACTATGGACAAAGATTATTTAACTATGTACGTAAATTATCTCTCCTTTGAATTATAAGCCGTGTTACTTTTGATTTGCATCGTCCTGTGGGGGGAAGGAAAATCTTGGGGAGCACGTGGTCACTACTACTATGCTGACACATGCACATGCACTAAGTTATCACTGAAATGCAAATATAACTATTTCTCTATGCAGAGTTTCTATGTACAGTGGCTGGCATCGAGCAGGACTCGTGGCTGTTATCTCCAACGCGAAGTGTTTGAATACGAAACGATTCATCTTAGAAAAGCTACACTCGTCACTAAATTTTCAATAAGTTGTTAAACATCGACACACGCTTGCATAAATGTTCAGCAATCGCAAAAAGTGGCTACAACTCCCTCTATTAGCTTTCTCGGCGGTTGCAGTTTGAAACTATGCACCACGTGGCGGGTCGTAATGGAAATCTCGAACGGAGAAGATTATTCTTATATCAGATAAATTGAACAAAAATCAATAAATGGTTCTTAAGTAATCAATCGCGAAAAAGCCTCTGATAAATAAATTGTTAACATTAAACATATTTAAAGATTCAAATACCTTTGTTCTGATTTCGACGCAGCGTTCTAAAGGAACGTCTGGTCGCTTACCTGTCTTCCAAAAAACTCCCCGTAACCATTGCGCGGCTCTTTCACCCGAGCAGCGCGAGGTGGTGGGGGAGGCCCATGACCAACCTCTAGTAAGAAAACGTTTTTTTTAGACTTTCGCACCTCTGGTCGAACCATCCTGTTCCTGCTCTTTGCCTTCCACTGACTGTGTTAAAGTTGGTAGAAGATTCTGAGACCAACTACATCTCTGGTTTGTCTGCTACCACACTCAAAATATTCACACCTGACCACGTGCCTTAAAGAGAGGTGGGGAAATGTAAATAGGGACACAGGACGTGCATATTGTAATGAGAATAAAAGACTTTGATCCATAATTGTTTCTACATGCATGTAATTTGGGGCTGAGATTATTTCACTGTTCATTAATTATGTAAAGTAATTGAATTTACGCTGATAATGTCTATCATTTGGCAGCAACATAACACTGATTTTAACTATGTAACGATATCTATTGTGACGTTACACATTGTACAAATAATTTATAAAAGGGCTGTATATTAAACCTATTTGGAATATTTCTGTTAATTTTTCGGAGTAAAATGATATACATTTTTAGACCTATTTACTCTGATAAGCCAGAACATTATGATCATCTACGTAAAAGCAGATATGTCCACCTTTGGCACGGATAACAGTGGCATGGAAGCAATGAGGCTTTAGTAGATCGCTGGAGGGAGATGGGACTACATCTGCACCCACGAGTCACCCAATTCCTGTAGATTTCTGGTAGGGGAACGATGAGCACTGACGCCACGTTCAGTCACATCCCAGATGTGTTCGATCGGATTCGGATCTGGTGAGTTGGGGAGCCCAACACAACAACTGGAACTCGTGGTCGGTCGCTGTGGCCGAGAGGTTCTAGGTGCGTCAGTCCGGTTCAAAATGGTTCAAATGGCTCTGAGCACTATGGGACTTAACATCTGTGGTCATCAGTCCCCTAGAACATAGAACTACTTAAACCGAACTAACCTAAGGACATCACACATCCATGCCCGAGGCAGGATTCGAACCTGCAGCCGTAGCGGTCACGCTGTTCCAGACTGAAGCGCCTAGAAACGCACGGCCACACCGGCCGGCGCTTCAGTCCGGAAAGATGCGGCAGTTACGGTCGCTGGTTTGAATCCTGGAATCCTGCCTCGGACATGGGTATGTGTGATGTCTTTAGGTTACTTAGGTTTACGTAGTTCTACGTCTAGGGGACTGACGACCTCAGATGTTAAGTCCCATAGTGCTTAGAGCCATTTGAACAATTTTTTTTGGAACTCGCGACTGTGTTCCTCGAACCGCTGTATCACTCCTGCCCATGTGGCATGGCGCATTATTTTATTGGAAAATGCCACGGCCGTCGGTAAATACGATCATCATGAAGGGGTGTACGTGGTCTGCAATCAGTGTACGATACTCTTCGTCCATCATCATCGCTTGCACGACCTGCACTGCAGCCATGGAAGCCCACGTGAATTTTTCCCAGAGCATAACGGAACTGGCGCCAACTTGTCCCCGTCCTGCGATACACGTGTCAAGGAGCTGTTCTCCTGTAAGACGATGGATTCTTGCGCTCCCATCGGCATGATAAGGAAAGTATCTGGATTCATCAGACCACTCAACGGTCTGCCACTGCGCCATCGTTCACTGCCGATGGTCACGTGCCCATTTCTGTCGTAGTTGCCGATGTCGTGGTGTCAACATTGGCACATGCTTGGGTCGTCGGCTGTGTGGGCACATCGTTAGGAGCGTTCAGTGAATTATGTGTTCAGACACACTTGTACCCTGCCCAGTATCAAAACCTGCCACAGTTCGCTGCCTGTCCTGTTTTATCGGGTCTACCCAGCCTGCGACGCCCGACATCTGTAACGAGGGGTGGCCACCTCGCTACATGATGTCTGGACATGGTTTCACCTCGCTTTCGCCACGTGTTGAAGACACTCACCACTGTGATCTCGACAAGTCTTGCAATTGCCGAAATGCTGGTGCTGAGCCTCCTGGTCGTCACAGTCTGCCGTCAGTCAGACTCAGATAGATCGCGCGCCTCAACCAATCTACACACGGAGAGCACGCTCACTGATAATACACTCCTGGCCATTAACATTTCTACACCAAGAAATAATGAAGATGATAAACAGGTATTCGTTGGACAAATATGTTATACTAGAACTGATATGTGATTACATTTTCACGCAATCTGGTGCATAGATCCTGAGAAATCAGTACCCAGAACAACCACCTCTGACCGTGATAACGGCCTTGATTTGCCTGGGCATTGAGTCAAACAAAGCTTGGATGGCGTGTACAGGTACAGCTGCCCATGCAGCTTCAGCACGATACCACAGTTCATCATGAGTAGTGACTGGCGTATTGTGACGAGCCAGTTGCTCGGCCACGATTGACCAGACTTTTCAATTGGTGAGAGATCTGGAGAATGTGCTGGCCAGGGCAGCAGTCGAACACTTTCTGTATCCAGAAAGGCCCGTACAGGACCTGAAACATGCGGTCGTGCATTATCTTGCTTAAATGTAGGGTTTCGCAGGGATCGAATGAAGGGTAGAGTGACGGCTCGTAACACATGTGAAATGTAACATCCACTGTTCAAAGTGCCGTCAATTCGAACAAGGGGTGACCGAGATGTGTAACCAATGGCACCCCACAAAATCACGTCGGGTGATACGCCAGTATGGCGATGACGAATACACGCTTCCAATGTGTGTTCACCGCGATGTCGCCAAACACGGATGCGACCATCATGATGTTGTAAACAGAACCTGGATTCATCCGAAAAAATGACGTTTTGCCATTCGTGTACCCAGGTTCGTCATTGAGTACACCATCGCAGGCGCTCCTGTCTCTGATGCAGCGTCAAGGGTAACCGCAGCCATGGTATCTGAGCTGATAGTCCATGCTGCTGCAAATCTCGTTGAACTGTTCGTGCAGCTGGTTGTTGTCTTGTAAACGTTCCCATCTGTTGACCCAGGGATCGAGACTCCGTTACAGCCATGCAGATAAGATGCCTGTCATCTCGACTGCTAGTGATACGAGGCCGTTGGGTTCCAGCACGCCGTTCCGTATTACCCTCCTGAACGCACCGATTCCATGTTATGCTAACAGTCATTGGATCTCGACCAACGCGAGCAGCAATGTCGCGATACGATAAACCGCAATCGCTATAGGCTACAATCCGTCGTTTATCAAAGTCGGAAACGTAATGGTACGCATTTCTCCTCCTTACACGAGGCATCACAACAACTGATTGTGTACTGATTTGTGTATGAGAAATCGGTTGGAAACTTTCCTCATGTCAGCACGTTGTAGGCGTCGCCACCGACGCCAATTTGTGTGAATGCTCTGAAAAGCTAATCATTTGCATATCACAGCATCTTCTTCGTGTCGGTTAAATTTCGCGTCTGTAGGACGTAATCTTCGTGGTGCAGCAGTTTTAATGGCCAGTAGTGTATATGCACTGTGTGTGTGTCTGACTAACAGTCATTCCTCACAAGCGACGCTGCTATCGTTTGGAGCAGTCGAGCCATACTTCGTCGGTCCTGCATCACCTTTTACCTTGAAACGGAAGATCTTTCACGTGGAACATGTGATGCCTGCAAATGAATTGAGTTTCTTTAATGTGTGAATAATTTTTCTGTCTTGAAAATGGAAATTTTATGTCGTTCTCAGTAGCTTCTGTTTAACAACATTTCAAATTTGTGAGTGATTTTTGATAATACTTTAACTTAATTTGATGTTACGTGTTGATTATTAATGTGTAGTAGAGCTCAAATGGTTCAAATGGCTCTGCGCCTAGAAATTAGAACTACTTAAACCTTACTAACCTGAGGACACCACACACATCCATGCCCGTGGCAGGATTCGAATTGCGACTGAAGCGGTCGCGCGGTTCCAGACTGTAGCGCTTAGAACCGCTCCGCCACCCCGGCCGGCTGTAGTAGAGTAATAATATCATAGATAGACTACTAAATTCACTACTGAAATGATTTTCGCAACTGCAGCCCTTCTAAATTTCAATAGGGTATTTGTTCCTAGTGTTACAGGATAATTTTTCCAAAACTGCCCCATAACCTACTACAGAAACAAGACTACCAAAATAGTCAAATTACAAACGAAGCATGAAAGTATACAAGTCACTGAAAGAAACACCAGTGATTGTGAATTAAATAAATACTTCTTCACTTCGTTTCTTTTTGGTGATGAAAGATGTGTGTAATTTTTCTGTGAGGTGGGTCCGCTTGTTGACTGTGAGATGGTGAGGACCACAGGGGTAGAATCGCAAATGACTTATAGAAATGTTTTCTTTTTGGCAAAAGTCAGGATCAGTGGCAGGTAATGGGCACTCTTTGGTGTTGTCCACAGCAGGAGAGAAGTTGTAGAGAGGAATTTTGAGACGTAGTGAAAATAATGCTTCCAAAAAAGATTTAGATCTGCAAGAGAATGAGAAAACATGAGACAGGCAGCGTGACAGGAATCTAGTCAGCAGTAATAACACTGATCTTATGTAAGGAAGTGCAGGATTGGTTCATCAACATAAGTTCTGTAGTGGGGATGAAAACTCACGAGTGCCTACATCTAGCCTCTATCACTGACCGAAACTCATAGTGGGAAACAATTTCTACCTTCTGCTCCCACTCTTAAAAGTAAAACGTGTGTTACTGGTTAATCAAAGCAGATTCTTTAAGAAGAGGAAGATTGCTAGTATTTTTACAAAGTTTTCATTGGCTGGAACTTTGAAGGTTCACGATGATTGGCTAATCAGAATCTAGGGCTTGCAGAACCAGAAAAACGTTTGGAAGGAGGGGATATGAACACTCCGTTTTAGAGCACCCGAGAGGGAACATCGGTTTTCGTCTGCACTTCTGGCAGGCGACACTTTGGCTGGTGTAGGAAAACACGTTAGTAGAAAATGAAACTTATCTTTATCGCTCTGTGATTAGAGTAAGCACATGTGGAATAGTATGTACAGGCACAATTCTTGATGAACGAGAAACGTTTGTAGGCACAGAGCTGAGTAAAATCACGTCTGAATATTGCAGTCTGAATAGAGTTACACCACCAATTGTCCACAGGACACAAGGTAACACACTCTGAACACCAGTGTATCAGTAGATAGGCAGAGCGCTGAAGTGTGGACTGTGTGTGTTGTGTCTAGACAAGACAGTCTAGACACAATGAGAGGAAGCCGAAAGGCACGCGCTTAAACTCACGCAGGCTGGCGTGAGGTCTGAAACAGGATACGTAATGAATGCTATAAAGAAAAGTACGTAGCTTCTGGAATACTTAACTTTAATCCACATTTGTAGAACATCGCTCTTGATGATACATTAATAGAATCTCAATATCAATTGAATACGGCGCCTTGCTAGGTCGTAGCAAATGTAGCTGAAGGCTATGCTAACTATCGTCTCGGCAAATGAGAGCGTATTTGTCAGTGAACCTTTCCTTGCAAAGTCGGCTGTACAACTGGGGCGAGTGCTAGTAAGTCTCTCTAGACCTGCCGTGTGGTGGCGCTCGGTCTGCTATCACCGACAGTGGCGACACGCGGATCCGACGTATACTACCGAACCGCGGCGGATTTAAAGGCTACCACCTAGCAAGTGTGGTGTCTGGCAGTGACACCACAGTGTGCTCCTGTGGCGGAAGCAGAACGCTCACTGCAGGCGTAGCCCAAGTCGGAACTTAAACATAAACAGTCACTGCTGGTTCTTGTGGCCATATTTCACAACAGGTGCGCTGCGGTGGCGCCTGGCAACCCCGGCAGTCGTGATTCTCGCCTAGTCCGGATAGGCACTTCTGGTGATTCTGCTTGGGCGTGCAGCGGTGCGACCTTATCGTCTATCGACGACACCGCAGCCGTGTTAAAATAAAATTTTATTAGAATCGTGCAACAGCTTGTTGTGAATAAACCACCGCTAACTATTTTATTATTCTAGAAATAGTTTCAAGTTTAGCTCATTATCTGGCAGATCTAAATTTGCGAGATCAGAAAAATATTGGATCCCATGCGAAGATCTGAACGCCAGGACGGAGACAGAGAGAGAGAGAGAGAGAGAGAGAGAGAGAGAGAGAGAGAGTTCAATCTGCTAGTTTTACAGACCACAAAGACCACAAGCGAACACTCCAACGCTTATCTTCTATGTTTTGTCCTTCACCGCAGCGATTGAATGTTCGAATGACGCTGCCGTGGTGTTCGAAAATTCGGCAGGTAGCTTCTTGTGCTGAAAACATTCTCGCCGTAATGTGTCAGTGCGAGCGCTGTCTTAACTTGGAACGACTCTTAAAGGCATGCTCATCCGACTGAACAGTGTACGTAAGTCGTATTGTCTCTTTTCGGATTACACAGTCACTTGATAATTAGGTGTTACAGCCGTTACACAGGTAGTGGTACCTAGCAATTGCCTGCAGTGCAAAGACATTTGGGAGATCAGGTTATAACAATAAGCAACAGTTTGTTTCATGCAGGTCATTAATAAGTGATGTCAAGCACTAACGAGGAGATAAAGGATATTTAAAGCGAGTTCTACATCTAATTATATACTCCGCTAGCCACCAAGCGGTGTGTGGCGGAGGGCACAATTCGCGCCAATATCATATTTCACCCCATCTGTTCCACTCGCGGATCACCTGAGGGAAAAACGACTGTCTGAACGCATCAGTACGAGCTGTACTTTCCCTTATCTTTGAATGGTGATCATTGCGCGATTTGAAAGCTTGTGGTAATAATATATGCTCTACATCCTCGGTGAATATCGGATTTCGGAATTTAGTGAGCAGGCCCTTCCGTTTAGCGCGCCGTCTATCTGCAAGTGTGTCCCACTTCAAACTTTCTATAACATTTGTAACGCTCTCGCGATGGCTGAATGTATCAGATTGGATCTTCTCAATCTCTTGGATCAGACCCAACTGCTGAGGGTCCCATACAGACGAACAATACTCTAAGACTGGACGAACTAACGCATTGTAAGCTATTTCCTTTGTTGAAGGACTGCATCGCTTCTGGATTGTACCAATAAACCACACTCTAGTGTTTGCGTTACCCGTTACTTGTGGAATCTGATCATTGCATTTGAAATAATTTTGAATAGTCACACCCAGATACTTGACGCATGTTACCGCTTCCAAAGACTGGTATTTATTTTGTACTCGTAAATTAATGGGGATTTTCGCCTTGTTATACGCAGTATGTTACACTTACTAATATTGAGAGATAACTGCCAGTCATTACATCACGCATTTATATTCTGCAAATCCTAATTGATTTGTTCACAACTTTCGTGTGATACTATTTTCTTTTAGACTACAGCATCATCGGCAAAGGGCCTAACGCCGCTGTCAGTATCATCAACCAGATCTTTTTTGTAAATCGTAAAAGCAGTGGACCTATTACGCTGCCCTGGGGCACACCCGAAGTTACACTTGTCTCTGTTGAAGTCACCCCGTTCAGGACGACATACTGCTCCCTGTCTGTTATAAAGCTTTCTATCCAACCGCATATGTCATCGGATAGACCGTAAGCGCGCACTTTTTGGAACAGGCGACATTCCGGAACTGAGTCGAACGCCCTTCGGAAGTCGAGAAATAAGGCATCAACCTGGGAGCCGGTATCTAGAGTCTGTTGTATATCATGCACAAAGAGGGCCAGCTGTGTCCTAAGACCATGCTGGTTTCTGCGGATGAGCTTCTGGGAGTCTAGAAAGGTCATTATGTCTGAACGCAAAATACGTTCCATGATTCTACAACAAATCGATGTCAGTGAAATTGGCCGGTAATTATGTGCATCCGATTTTCTACCCTTTTTATAGTTTGCTATGACCTGGGCCTTCTTCCAGTCCCGTGGAACTTTACACTGTTCCAATGATTTCTGACAGATGATGGATAAGAATGGTGCTATATTTCCGTTCGAAATTCAGCTGTTATCAGGTGTTATGAGGTATACAACACTACCTGTTCGGAGAGTGGCGCCCTCTGTCGAGTTATTTGTACGTGAGGGGCAATGGCGAAGACGCCACCCCTCCAAGGGCGGCTATCGGGACATTCGTCACAGCGAGAGGAAGGGCAGTTGTGAAGGAACTCGGTCGGGCGGCTGTCGTAGGTGAGGGCCATCGAGCCTCGTGCGCTAGAGGGCGGATATGTGTATTGTGACGGAACGTCACATAAATTGACATTTAGAGAAAAATTAAAAGGGTTTTTTGTGTGTTAGAAAACAGTGACGTGTGAACTATAAATATTGAAAGACTGCCTCCGTGTGCGCGATGAATACCACATATTAAAAAGTGTAGTTTATTATCTCTAAAGCTCGCAAACAGCGATGCGTTTAACAAATAGCCTTTTGTTTATAGTATCTGTGCAATGTAGATAAAGAAGAACAGAGACAATTTTTTGGGTTAGATTTTTTTTCCTAGCTTGTTTCGTCTAGTGGAAGGCCGCCATTGTATCACAGTCTGATATTTAATGTAAATCTGTCTGTAAGTTATCAGAATATATATCTAATTGTGATTAGAAAGTGTTGGTTATAGAAGTAGTGAGCACCTCCCACAATAGTCACCGTTAATTGTAATTAATAACTCTATTTGAGAACTTCGTGTGAAGGGGAGCTCTCTTTCCCTAGCAGCATATGGTCGGCCATTCGCTGACGATATTTTTTAGTTAGAAATTGAGTCTGTAATAGTAAACGTAAATGCGGGAGATTTCTCTATTTTGATCTTTTAATAGTTTCAAAGCTAGTAAAGTAAAGACAAATTCCATTCATTGTTTTCGTTTTGAATGAGTTCAGTATGTTTAAGATTGGCCGCTTCACGGCAGATGAGATTCTCCTCAGTTTTTGCCTTGAAGGTAACGAATAATAAATAAAGAAAAATGCTTAATAAGCATAAAAAATACCTCAGTTTATATGTAAAAGTGGGTACGTAAATGACCAGTAGCCCCTGAGAACCAAATTAATCATTACAGTTTGCGTAAAAGCACGCATATTTTTTCTCCATAATAGCAGCGCTCACGCGAACTATCTGTAGAAGGCGCGCTGTGTATAAAATATTATTTCGTGCGTACTTCGGAATAGTAGATGTCCGTACGTGTGTTATCGTGGTATTACGTTATTTCAGAGTCTCATGGTAGCCCACAACATTTAACAGAGTAAATAATATTGCAGTATTCAGTATTTATTTTTTTGATTAATCACTGCATATATAGAACCCCGAGTACCGCGATGGTATTTTCTTTTGTGCGTGTTAATTTTCAATAAAAAGGGCTTCTCTACATATGTTGTTATTCATTGAAATCCGAATGGATCCGAACAACTGTCAAGACATTTAAATTCCTGGTTCTCCGCTAAAACTAACGATAAAAATTTCCGTCTACAGACGCTAACACTAATGAACTGGTCACACACACACAACATGGACACGTAGGCAATGCAGATGTATCCCACTGCCGTGTCGACAGCTGGTACAAAATGTGGCGACATCCCAGTTGAGTTTGATTTCGCAGTATGACATTCACTAAGTCGACAGGAGCGCACTGTCTCCAACACGACACCTGCCTACAAATCAGCTTCTCACGAGGGTAACCTGCATTTAAGCACATCATGGGAAGTGAACCTTAGTCATCGACTGAACTCCATTAAAATAATAAACAAACGTTTGGAGACGCTGTAGGACTTGATAGTTTTCTCTGCTACAATGAAGAGAACGAGCGACTGGGAGAGGAAGTTGCTGGATCACAAAAAACCTTTGTCCCCCTCCAAAAAACAAATAGTTATTTATTATGAAGCCAGTGATGCACCAAAAAAAAAAAAGTTTCCGTATGTTCACTGGCGCGAGACATAACAGCCCACACACAAGAATTAATCACGTGCTAAACAGGAACTTAAATATAATTTGTAGAAATGCGCATTAATGCAGCAGATTTGCAATGAAGAACTGGCATGAGACGCCAAGGCTGGACTCCAAATCGCCAGGTAAAGTGATGTAATTTGGCTATTTAAGCCATTAAACAGTTCATACATGGAACTACAACATTTAAAAAATTCTTATAACACGTGAAAACATATAAAACAGACACAAAAAATGAGAACGGACACTAAGAAAAGGCGTAAAAAATTTGAACAAAAGTTTGTAAGTCCAGAAAGCTGATAATATTAAATAAAAGGACTATTAACATTATATAAAAACTTTTAAATTCAGTGGGATTGACTTACAAGCTACTGACATTGTAGCATGGAGCACTAATCATTATAATGGAAAACAGAGCCACAGTCAGAACGTACTGCCACGACACTGAATGGAGGAAACGAAATTTTTAAGTGAAATAAAAGTTAAATAAGATTTGTCTAATAACTGCCAAGCATGCAAACACACAAGTCACTACACTTTTTGGTACACAGGAACCCTGATGAAGTGTGTGCCACGGAATTCTCACGGGTTTAAATTACACTACTGGCCATTAAAATTGCTACACCACGAAGATGACGTGCTACAGACGCGAAATTTAACCGACAGGAAGAAGATGCTGAAATATGCAAATGATTAGCTTTTCAGAGCATTCACACAAGGTTGGCACCGGTGGCGACACCTACAACGTGCTGACATGAGGAAAGTTTCCAACAGATTTCTCATACACAAACAGCAGTTGACCGGCGTCGCCTGGTGAAACGTTGTTGTGATGCCTCATGTAAGGAGGAGAAATGCGCACCATCACGTTACCGACTTTGATAAAGGTCGGCTTGTAGCCTATCGCGATTGCGGTTTATCGTATCGCGACATTGCTGCTCGCGTTGGTCGAGATCCAATGACTGTTAGCAGAATATGGGATGGTGCAACTGCGACCAGTAGAATATATAATCAGGAGCGTCTCAGGATGACAACAAATCAGCTTACCGAAATATTTCACCATTTGGACGAGTGCACTCGGCTGGGTACCCTACCACCTTTTAGAATTATCATATGCCTTGAAAGCTTAGAAATACACAATCCTGCATTTCAAAATCATCGTACCCGCGGGAAGCGTAAAACCACACAACTCTTCGTTTATTTTATGTCTCCTGTTTCTTTGTTGTTGTTTGAGTCTTGAGTTCGAAGACTGGTTTGAAACAACTCTCCATGCTGGTCTATCCTATGCAAGACCCATCTCCAAGTAACTGTTGGAACCTACTTGCTGCATTAAAACCCTGGTCTCCCTCTCCATTTTTACTCTCCATGCTTACATTGCCAACTGAGAGTTCCTTGAAGCCTCACATGTCCTATCAACTGATCCCTACATTAGTCAAGTTATGCCAGAAATTCCGTTTTTACTCAAGTGGACTCAGTATCTCCTCACTAGTTAATAGGTTTATCCATCTAATTTTCTTCTTAGCATAACATTTCTTCTTAGCACTGCATTTCAAAAGCTTCACCGGCCGGAGTGGCCGAGCGGTTCTAGGCGCTACAGTCTGGAACCGCGCGACCGCTACGGTCGCAGGTTCGAATCCTGCCTCGGGCATGGATGTGTGTGATGTCCTTAGGTTAGTTAGGTTTAAGTAGTTCTAAGTTCTAGGGAACTCATGGCCTCAGAAGTTAAGTCCCATATTGCTCAGAGCCATTTTTTTTCAAAAGCTTCTGTTGTCTAGTTTTGATTATTTGTTGTCCTCGTTTCACTTCCGTTAACGTCTACCCTCTATACGTATACCTCCAGAAGTGGCTTTCTAATGGTTAAATTTACATTCGATGTTAAGAAATATCTTTTTTGGAAAGGAGTTAATTACTATTACCAATTTATTTTTAATTTATTATTTCATACACTAATTGCATAAGCATCATGTGATTTAATTCGACTACATTACACTACCTACATTTTAATTTTATCGATGTTCGTCTTGTAATCTCTTTTTAAAATACAATTCACTGCATTCAACTTTTTTTGCAAGTGCTTTACTGTCTCTGACAGAATTAAGTCATTGGTAGAACACAAAGATTTTATTTCTTCTCACTGAACTTTAATTCTCCATCTAAATTTTTCCTTGGTTTCTTTTACTGCTTACCCAAGGTACAGGTTTAATAACAGCTTCTGAAATACTGTTTCGTCTTCATGTCCTTCGCCTCTTATAACTGCTGTCTGGTTCCTGTACAAGTTGATAGCAATTTTTCGGTCCCTTTATTGCCCATGTTGCCTTCAGAATTTCAAGGAGTGTATTCCAGGTAGCACTGACATAAGGTTTCTCTAAATCTAGAAATGTGAGAGACGTACGTTTTCCTTTCTTCAGCCTAAGATAAATCGAGGGTCAGAGTGGCCTTGCGTACTGCTATATTGATCAGGATTCTTCCACGAAGTCGACACTTCGACTAGTTTTCCCATTTTTCTCAAAATAACTCGTGTCAGTATCTTTCAATCATGATATATTAAACCGATGTGTAATATTCACACCTGTCAGAACCTGCTTTCTTTGAAATACGAATTATTACATTCTTCTTCAAAAGTGACGGTTATCTGCTTGTCTAGCGTATCTTGAAAACAACGTGGGATAATTTTATTGTTGTTATTTGACAGTTGCAAGGAAGGAGACAAGGGATCTGTAACCTAAAATGGCGTTGAAACTTCTGGGCAGATTAACATGTGTGCCGGACCGAGACTCGAACTCAGGACCTTTACCTTTCGCGGGCAAGTACTCTACCAACTGAGCTACCCAAGCATGACTCACGCCTCCTCCTCACAACTTTAATTCCGTCTCCTACCTTCCAAACTTCACAGAAGCTCTCCTGCGAACTTAGCATAACTAGCACTCCTGGAAGAAAGGATATTGCGGAGACATGGCTTAGCCACAGTCTGGGGGATGTTTCTAGAATGAAATATTCACTCTACAGCGGAGTGTGCGCTGATATGAAACTTCCTGGCAGATCAAAACTCTGTGCCGTACCGAGATTCGAACTCGGGACCTTTGCCTTTCGTGGGCAAGTGCTCTACCAACTACCAGGAAGTTTCATATCAGGGCACACTCTGCTGTAGAGTGAATATTTCATTCATTTTAAAATGGTGTTATTAAAAATCGCAAAAATATCTTTACTGATAGCTTCAGCTCACTGACGAGCCATCTTCATTTCAATACAAAATTATTATTTTGTTTACAGTGTATCAGCCATTAGGATTAATCCGTATATTTTGGAATGAATTGTCGTAGCTGGCTCTCCTTAGGATGTCAGTAATTCTGAGGGAATGTCGTCTACTCCAAGGGCCTTGTTTCGACTTAGGTTTTTCGTAGCTGTGATCCCACAGCCTCTTAAGATTTTACAGGCATTTTGAACCTCTGCATCGCGCAGGAAGTAGGTGCCTTGCTGGGCGGTATGACGTAGCTGGCAGTGCTGTGGTAGGTGAGCTACCGGAGGGATGAGATAGGGCGTGACTGCGGCCAGCTGCGGCGTCGGTTAATGGCGAGACGATGGCTTCATTAGCGGCCGCCCCTGTAGACCCTTAGCCAAACACACCCGCTGCGCCTCACCATTAGACTGCGGTCGTGGGGCAGTCTGTGTTAGCAGTGAAGTCTCATCCTGAGGTCTCCAGAAAATGACAAATGAAACTTCCCCGACACCGCTTTCCATTTACTTGTGTGTGTTTGTGTTTGTGTGTGTGTGTGTGTGTGTGTGAGGGTGGGTGGGTGAATATGGCTTATGGGCGCTCAACGTCGTGGTTATCAGTGCCCTTTCGAATCGCTGCATCTAGATCGCGGGATCTCGGATTCGATTCCTGGCGGGGTCGCAGATTTATTTCGCTCAGGGAATGGCTCTTTGTGTTGTCCTCATCATTTCATCTCATATCTATTGGTGCGCCAGTCTCCAGAATGGCGACAAATAGAAAGACTTGCATGAGGCAATCAAACATCTACAGACGAAATCTTCCGGCCAGTACTGTTACACGATCGTTTCATTGCCAGCCGTGGTGGCCGAGTGGTTCTCGGCGCTTCAGTCCGGAACCGCGCGACTGCTACGGTCGCAGGTTCGAATCCTGCCTCGGGCATGCATGTGTGTGATGTCCTTAGGTTAGTTAGGCTTAAGTAGTTCTAAGTTCTAGGGGAATGATGACCTCAGAAGTTAAGTCCCATAGTGCTCAGAGCCATTTTTTGATCGTTTCATTTCACTTGCTGCGACTGCTGCCGTCCCTCGGAAGTGAGAGAAGACGGTAGAGACGAAAAACGGAACGGTCTGCCTCACTCTGCTAACCCGTCACGTCACCCTATAAATTCGTTATGTGTAACGAGAACAGACTCAGTTAACAAGACTGAAGTTAACGACCTGGCTACGTTAGGCAACGAATGAATTTATCATACAGAAGCGCTTAATGGTTTTATTTTTCTCTCGAATTTATGAAGGTCCAGGGATACCTACCATGCACGATATTTAGGAACTCGGTCCATCTGCCAAAAATACCGTTCACAATCGTACAACAAGAATGGGATATCGCTAACAATGCGAGTTTAGCAATTAGGGCATTTATATAGCGGTTGATACTATATTTAGTTTGTTACAGAATTAAATAGTTAGAAAGCTGTGAGTGTGTATTTAGAAACGCATTGACTGCTTCCATAATAAGTGATATAAAATCGGATAACTTCATGATATGTGAACTGCATCATTCTAATGGACGAAAAAACACTTGAGACATGGATGTCGGCACTGTAGCAGGTCCTAGCAGGCATAGATTTACATCTGCGGATGTCAGTAGGATACAGAAACACACACAAACCATTAGATAACTTTAATAAAGAACAGTCTGAAGTACTTAACTTGGAAACAAGAGTGCGTATTCGTTACTGTCGCCGAACACGAATCTCATCACTTGTTACGTTACAGAATGATAGCCCCAGTTCACTGTACACCTGACTACAAACTTCACTATTGTCTAATACAATTCGCCGTTCTGGATCTGCAGTAAGACGATGCTATTGTTTTAAGCGATGAATGCAGATTGGGCTGAGCGGCACTGTGCTCTGACGTAAGTGATCTTCCCTCAGAGGTGGCATACGGAACCACTTGAGGGCATGTGTACGTCGACGTCTCTCATTAGTTGCTGCGTATGGCAGCGACAGGCCTTACTCGTGTTTCCGTCGTGGGGTACCAACTTTGATAATGAACTTTGTTCTTCGGACGACACCACAAAAAAATGCCTCTGAGCACTATGGGACTTAACATCTGAGGTCATTAGTCCCCTAGAACTTAGAATTACTTAAACCTAACTAACCTAAGGACATCAAACACATCCATGCCCGAGGCAGGACTAGATCGAACCTGCGAACGTAACTGTCGCGCGGTTCCAGACTGAAGTGCCTAGAACCGCTCGGCCACATCGGCCGGCGGACGACACCACAGAAACAATTTAGAATTTGCCAATTTAGATGGAATTTCATTAAAGAATAAAAGTAAATAATCAGTTACCTTTTTTAAATTTTTTGCTCTTAGTTAATTTGCCTTTCTTTCTTTCTGTACGTACGAACGAACTTTGTTGTAGAACCTCTCATTTACGTGTGGTAATAAAAAATTCATTTACACGGAACTAAGTACATTTAAAATTACGTGAACTCATATTAACTGATTAAGAATATTTAGCTGAGAATTAAATCCTTTACATAATTCGGCCTTGGCACACATTTTCTAAATGCAGTGGTTTTTTTTTTAAATATTTACTGAATTCTTTCCCGGCGTTAGCTATGGAACACAAGACTGTCTCTATTAGCAGAAAACGGTTAAATATTGCCAAGCCGACGTTTAATTATCACTGATAAAACACACATCCCTATACATTTAAGTTATTTGAAAGAACAAA
This sequence comes from Schistocerca piceifrons, assembly GCF_021461385.2. Classification (NCBI taxonomy): domain Eukaryota; kingdom Metazoa; phylum Arthropoda; class Insecta; order Orthoptera; family Acrididae; genus Schistocerca; species Schistocerca piceifrons. Next base: position 231,719 of record NW_025728979.1, on the reverse strand, counting down.
AATTGTTAAATTTCAACATTAACTATCCGCCTATGAATGCACAAATGTGAACTAATTTAAAATCCGTAAGTCTCAGGATCGCTGTAAAAGAAGAACATTTTCTTAATTCACTGCTAATTTTTATCTGTTCCCGATTTACGGGTTTGGTTAATTTTTCTTAGCGCAACAATTTTTTAAATGTGCCGCCGCTGCAAACCGTTCGGTCGCGGCATAGCCCAGCAACACCGCTAAAAATGCTGAAAATTCTTTAAAGAAATATTATAGATGACATGGGCAAGCTAATTTACATTAATAATACACACTTTTGATAAATTATAATATATTTAAACCACAACAAATATTCAACTCACATTAGTTTGTAATTTCTCCTCTAATGGCGGCTAAATCTAGCTACAGACAAAAGACGTCTACCCATTCATAAAATGCTTCGTCACAGCTTGCTCTCGCTTTCAGCTCTACAGGGAGACGTCAAAGAATACTCAGTACGTGGTGCTTTTATACTACTGCTGACTATTAACATCTCGTTGTAATCATATAACGTTATTTTCGTCTGTGGCTGAATTTTACATTTTTGTTATCGCAGATATTGACACATTTCGCAATTATATTATGAATATAGAAATATTACCATCCTAAATACAGAAAGAATATTACTACAGAAAATATTACAATAATAATGAATGTCCTTTACACAAAATTCAATAATATTTTTTGTTAAATAATTACAGTATTTACAAATTGCTTTATAGCGGCGTATATGGTACAATTAAATTTTAGTTTATTAATAGTGTGAGTTTGCCAGGGAATGTTACATTGCCCCCTGGCAGCATTTGGCAAAGAGTTTCTATACTTTGACATAATGGTGCCAGTAACGTTCTTTACAATTCTGTATTTTTTTTATGGAATGGCTCTTTTAATTAGTCCCAGGGTTATATATGTTCATGGCTCCCCCATTTGGGCGAAGGCAGACAGGAAACCTGGGCAAAACTGTGCCGGAGCCCAGCCATCCCAGTTGGTTCATGATTAATCTTGTCTCTTTAACAGTCATTCTTTTGAATTGATATAGCAGTTTGTCATCAATGGTTACATAATACCACAGTCACATACAGTTCAACGAAAGTTTTTGTGTGTGATTAACAACTCGTTATTATCAATTTTTGCGATGTACTGCAAGGTCACTTGTCCTAGGATACATCACTTAGTTTTTTGAAATCACTTAGCACAACGTCACTTTTTATAATGTTCCCACTACCTACGTGTCACAAATCCATCTCCTACACTTGTTAGTGTTCATTTTCTCTTATCAGTTTACGGATATACATAATAAATGTTCAATGTTTATCAAAAATGGAGTCATTGACATGTTATGCAGTTTGTGTAAATATTTTGGAATATGTCAATAATGCTGTGGTTGGTGAGCGGTGCGGAGTGATTGTTGAGCGGCGTTGGCTCCGTGTAGGTCACCGCCCCCGGTGTTGACAGCTACGGCGCGGAGAGGCGTGTGGCTGTCTGGTCTGCTACGGGCTGCTGCGGCCGCTGCATGGCTGAAGTAGCCGGATGCGCGTTGTATATCAGCTCGCCCGTGTGACATCTTCTTGTAATGCTCCAGCAAACATGCAACAAGTTCACAAACAGTGTACTATCCTTATGGGCATTTTTCCTGCTGTGGGAAAAAACGCACACAGTTATTGGCAGTTATTATTCAGTAAGCCTTCACTAGTCTGGTTTGCACAATGTTTCGTTGTCATAGTAACACATTTTATGGGCACACAATATTTTTTCACCATGTCATGACTTGTCATTAGTCACACGCAAGTTTTCACCTTAGGACAAAATGTATCTCTGTAGTCAATGCGCTTTCCTAGCGTCCCTTGACACACAAAGAGTTATAGTTTGACACTAACTTGGTCCACCGTTCGTTATCGGCTCACTGTTCGTGTCGTGCTAGTTCCTTGTTCACTTGCACACACGGCGATGATACAGTTTCTTATTGTTTGTTCAAAACAACTTCGTGACGTATTGCTGCAGGTTTAACAGTCACTGTATGTCTCTGCCACACAATACTGCACTTTTGTTTAAGTTTTTTTTTTATTTACAATGTCCGTTGTGCGATTTTTATAACAGCACATTCGTAACTTCTTTGTTCGCTCTTTACCAAGGTGTGTGATATTTGCGTACATGGTAACAAATATTAAAACTTCGTATAGTTTGCCCAAAAATCATCTATATTTATGTTCGAGTAGATTTTATTTGTGCATTCCAGCCGGATTTAGGCATATTGTTCAATAACTCCTTTGAAATTATGTCTCACTTTACTTGCAAGGTCCTACGTAACTGCAGTGTAGTCTCTGTAGGCTAAAATTGACTTGGACTGTATCAGGCTAGCTCTTTTTTACTGATTGAATCTGCACATGCTTCAATTGGAGCTTCTTTGTGCGTAACTTTGCGTTACTTAAATTTGCAATAAGTGTGCCTCCCATGGTGCCCTCGGGTCACTACTGGGTGCATTATTCTCTTTGATAACACTGGTTTGAGAATAAAGTTCTCAGGGTCTCATATTATTGATATTATTCTGGGTTCGAATCTGTCAATCTGACAGCTATACGTACATACATATATACATATATAATAGAAAAGATTGTACCAAGAAATATTTCAAGTTTGACACAAATATAGAACATTATGCAATACACAAACTAATCACTACTAAAATGTTCCTCCTGACTGATCTCTGTCACAATTTAACACTATTAATAATTGCACTAATCAGGTTATCTGTGCAGACATTTAGAGCATGTTTAAGCTAACACTAATTAAAAGAAGACATAACACAAATATTCATAAATAAAACAGAAAATCAGTCATATTCTTATAACTAAATACTTCTACACTAGTACGTTATCTCTACAGATCACACATCATTAATGTTCATTCCTTTTCAAAATAATGGTGTACCTTTTTTACACATAACACATAGGACTATTAGTCATTTACTGTAGGAATATTTTTATATCCTTACGCGGATACAGTCCCCGTACTCTCCCTGAATGGGGATCTGCTAAGAGATAGCTACACTCATGTGGCACACTTACTATTCTAAAAGGTCCATTGTACACCAATTGCCACTTGCTATTCTGTTTCAAGGATGCCGAGGACTTAGGATGATTGCGTAATAGTACCAAGTCCCCAACACTAAGTTTTTGATTATTCGTCACATGTCGATTATATTTTTCTTTCCTTTTCTGAGCGCACCTGGTAAGGATGCACCCTGCTTTCCTTATCTTCTCTTCCTTAGGCTCAGGAATGACTGGGACCTTAGGCAAAGGTGCCAGCCACTCATTCAGAACTCTATTATTATTCATTATAATCTCGTTTGGTGGATACCCCGTAGAAGCATGCGGGGTTGCATTGTGAATTTCCAAAAACTTAGGTATCAGATCTGGCCATCTTGTGTGCTTACATGCAATGTATAACCTGAAAAATTTATTTAACTCTCCAAATGTTCTCTCTACTAAACTTGCTTGTGGGTGAAAACGGGATATTAGTATGTGCTTTATACCTTGTTCATGTAAATAGTTCTTCCAGGTATGACCTGTAAAATATGAAGCATTGTCAGATATTATCGCTTCAGGCTTACCCACCTGTGTAAAGTATTCTTTCCCTAACCATTTAACTATTCCACGAGCGGTGGCTGATTTAAGGCCGTATATTTTTAAGTATTTAGAGAAAAGGTCATATATCGCTAAAATGTACTTTAATCCACCGCTGGTTCGAGGGTAGGGTCCTGCTATGTCTATAGATACTAACTGAAGTGGCCGCTGAGGCACTATAGGATGCAGCTCAAACCTTGTGGACTTATTTTGAAACTTAGCTTTTTGGCACAGAGGACAAGTCCTGATAATGGTGCGAGTCTGCTGGCTTATTCCTTTAAAGTAACAGAATCTGGATAAAATCCTTATTGTTTTGCCTATCCCAGCGTGACCCCATGCTAAATGCGTGTGCCACACTACAGCTGGGATAGCCTGTTGCGGTATACACACGACTCCATGGTCATTTGACACACCTGTTTTATAATACAGAATATTATCTACTATTTTGAAATTCTGAACACTTAAGATTGGTTCCTTCTTTAATTTTGCTAATGATATCTCGCCAAATCGGATCAGTTTCCTGCAATATAGACATATTCTTACACATATGTAAAAAGTCCCTCCTATGTACCTTATCTTGTACTAGGAGTATTCGATATTCCTCCGATTGTTCCAAAATCTTTGACACTGAGGATTGCCCTAATGGGAGCCTCGACAAGGCGTCAGCTACAACATTATCTTGCCCTTTCATGTACATAATCTTAATTTTATATTCCTGCAATGCTAACCTCCATCTTAGCAAGCGGGTGTGGTATAATTTGCAAGACATTAAATAGCTCAGAGCCTGGTGGTCGCTGAACACTTTGATTTCTTTGCCATAGATGTAATAATTGAATTTCTTTACCGCCCAAACCACTGCAAGAGCCTCTAACTCGGTAGCGGAATATGCTCTCTCACAGCTGTTTAGTGTGCGGCTGTCAAATCCGATTACATTGATTGTTGTGGGGCCGTTGCTCCTATCCCATTGAAACAAACAAGCGCCCAGACCGTATGAACACGAATCTGTCACTATGCAAAAATCCCTTGTCATGTCTGGGTGTCGAAGTATGTTTGCATTCACCAAGGCGTTTTTGATAGCGTCAAATGCGCGTTGACATTCTTCTGTCCATACCCAGTGCGCATTTTTACCCAACAGGCTCAATAACGACTCGTTATTCATTGATTGATTTGGAACAAACCGCCTAAAAAAAGATGCAAGACCTATAAACGCTTCGAGTTGTCTCTTAGTTCTCGGGCTAGGAAACCCACGAATTGCGTCAAGTTTTTTGCTGTCATGTTTGATGCCTTGTGGTGTTATTATGTGACCTAGAAATTTAATCTGATTACGTCCAAATTTGGATTTCTCAAGATTCGCTGTTACTCCCGCTTGCTTAAACCTTTCTAAGACTCTACCCAGTAATTCTACGTGCTCCTCCCAGGTGGCAGTAGCAATCACCAGATCGTCTACATACACTGTTACCCTTTGCAGCAAATCCGGACCTAAAACCGCGTCGAGGGCTGTTATGAAAACTCCTGCACTTACATTTAGGCCATAAGGTAGTACCCTAAATTGGTAGCTCCTTCCCCCAAATATAAATGCAGTATATTTCCTCGATTCGGGTGTGAGTAGGATTTGCCAGAATGAACTTTTCATATCGGCAGATGTCAAATATTGCACTCCATGGAATTTTTGAATTTGCTCATCTCAATTTTCCGGATGTGTCCTGACAGGTACAATAATTTCGTTTATGTCTCTCGCATCTAATACTAACCGTACCTGTCCGTCTGCTTTTGCTACCGCCACCAAAGGACTACTATAAGGGGACAAAGACGGTTCTATTATTCCCCACTCGATCAGTTTTCTAATTTCTCTAGCTACTATTTCCTTCTTGGACCAAGGAATGGAGTATGAGGCTCGATAGTAGGTTTTGTGAGGTTTCACCTCGATATTGTACTGATATCCCTTAACAATTCCTGGTCGTTCTGAAAATACATCTGCATAATTAGATAATAACTGTACCAAATCCTGCTGTTGCATTGAATTCAAATTTTCGGACTGTGATACTTTGTTCACAAGTGCGTCCACATTTGCTTTTAATTGATCACTTTGTACGTCTGGATAATAGAGATTTTGCCCTAAACAATGATTGTCTAAATGTAGTATCCAATGATTCCTACATTTTATGTTAATAGCTTTACAATTAGGCACAGGTACCTCTTCAGATTTGAGCATGGACAATTCTATCCTCCTACCCGCGTTCATCAAACTTAATTTTCCCCGAGAAAGGTCGATTATTGCGTCCCTTTCTCTCAAAAAATCTACCCCCAAAATGCAGGCTACCTTTAAACCCTTTACTACCAGGAATGAGCACGCTATGGCTTCTCCCCCTATATACATCTCTACCCGCACTTGGAGTTTAATTATTTGTCGCTGTGCACTGATGGCTCCAGTGACTTTGCAATTGTTCAAAGGAAAAGTCAGCATACGCTTTTCTTTCCCCAGTACTCTGAATAAGTCCATACTCATGACACTGACAGTAGCACCTGTATCTACGATTGCTTGCACATCAATATTGTTAATTTTGATCACTATTATCGCTTGTACTTTGTCTTTGTGCTCCTTTATGCACGTGGATGGCTCAGTTATTAATTCATGTCCCATCTGTACCCCGTCATTATACCTAAGGATACAGATTCCCGATGTTTTGTTCTGCGTCGGGCTGCTCTCACTCCAAACCTCAGCCGACGATGGAGAGCGTATCTCGGCTGAATCTAGTTTGTTGGATTATTGCTGGTGGATGGGTGTGGCTGCTCTGTGTCACTGACCTCCACTATGTGTAAGTTGTGTTGCGTCAGCCGCCACGGTTGCGAAATTGGCGCATTTTGTGGTGGCGGTCGGTTATTGTCATATCTTTCACTGTTTTGCCGGTCCGGACTGGGCCTCTGGTTCTGTGGCCAAGTTCGGTTTGCATCGTTATAGGTATTACTATTCCACGGCCCCCTGGCATTTTTCCATCTACTATTGCTTGGTGGGCCTGTTTCATATCGGTCATCAGACCTCCTTTTCCGGTCATTATTCACCGGCGGACTATTGCCGTTCCGGTCTCTACCTCTATTCCCGTTTTGTACATAATCTTGTCTCCTATTGTTACCTCCGCCGTTTCCATTATTTGGTGGAGGCGTGTTATTTCGACCATTTCTGTAACCGTTTCCGTTACTTCTAGCCTGTTCAGAGGCTGCCTTAACATCCTCCTGAATCAGGTCAATTGAGTCCAGAACAGACAAGAAATGTTCTATGTCGTTCTCCGGTACGTGTATAAGTTTTTCCTTTACGTGTATCGGCAAGTGTGATTTCAAAAGTCCGATCAAATCCCGGGATGAAATCTGCTCGTCCCAGTAACGGGTCTTATTAATGTACTTCTCAAAATATTTTCGCAAATTGCCTAATCGTGGAGAATACGGCTCTGGATTATATACCTCTTTCCGTAATCTCTCCTGAATACATGTTGACCAATATTTGGCGAAGAATGCCTTTTCAAATTGCTCATATGTGTCGCAACTGTCAGCTGCTTCGGTTGCCCATAATGCAGCATCTCCTTGTATGTAAGACATAACGAATTGTATTTTCTGTGTATGACTCCAAACGCTAGGCAAAATGTTTCTAAATCCCTTGATAAACACTACAGGGTGAACAGATTTCTTCTCCGCTGTAAAGATCTGAAACTGTCGGTTTCTAATCAGGCTTTCTTCAATCACTATTTTGGAGTGACATTTATTTGTTTCGCTAACATTGGTTGCCTGTTCTGTCTCGCAGTCGCAATTTTTTACTGCTGTATTTATATGCCTATCATTGTTGGACCTGGCTGGCGTGACACACGCCTGTGCGTCGCCGTGCAGCAAGCTGGTTTCCAGCTCTGCAAGACGACGGTTGACATTCCGCTGTGGCCGCTGCCACAGCGGAATGTCAGTGTGTACCGCCTTTTTTAGGTCCTGCACTTCCGCATTGGAGCCTACGTCTTCGGTTTCAATCGCAGTGTGCACCTTCTCATCTATTTTTTTTTATAAATTCGTTTTCGATATTGTGCACTTGTTCGGACATTTTGTGCTCAATTACTTGACTTGTGTCAATTTCTAATTGTTCCATCCTGTTAGCCAGTACACTAATTTCACCCACGATACTGGCGTTAACCACCTGGATATTATCTACTCTGTCGCTCAGTTCTTGCACCGCTTTGGGTATGGTTTCGTAGTTTTGTCTCAAACTAACAATCTCACTTCGCATAGTTTCCAAAGATTGCATTAACTGCAAGTCTCTCTCATTCAAGCGTTGATCACGCTCTGCTTGTTTAGCATCACGTTCTTTATCGCGTTCTGCTTGTTTACGTACAAATTCAGCTTGGAAATTGAGCATGCGCTCGAACATAACTCTTAATGATTGCACCTCTGACACCACACCACTCTCTGGTCCGTGTCTAGTGCTTGTGGGTGGCACAGTATTTCTACTATCAACTGAATCACTGGCTGGCAGTGGCAACATTTCTTGCCCTTCTGCCCCCAGATTCTCACATGGTACTTCCTGAATTGCGCTACTAACATTACTTTGTGCCCCACTTTCTAACTCGGTATCACTACTTGCTAACTGTTGTACATTATCCATGTTGATATCTTTCTGACTACGCAATCTAACCATAGTCAACAAAAGAAACAAAATCTGAACTAAATATCCTAACACTCAGGTTTCACTGACATAATCACACAAGAAATGCTCATTTGTTGAAACACACTTATTATGTACTACAATGACTAACTACTCAAATGTCCTGTTATTAAAAAAAAGAACACTAACAACAAGCACACCACTAATGTTCCGAGAACACTGCACTGAGGCTACTTTACTATCCACAGGACAACTACACTGTAGCTTTACCTTTTGGTGATCTATCTTGCGTGCAGCTGCCCCCTGGTATTGTGGTAGGTAATTAATTCTTCGATATAATGAGCTCTCTTCTTCAGCTTGCCTCTGGGTATATAGTGTTCTCATGCAAAAAATCATATACAGGTATTACCACACAATATTGGTTAGGCAATACATACAATACATGAAAAAAAATTATTGGTTGTTCTCCAACAAAGTTCGACTACAATAATTCCCTAGTTATCTCATGGGTATTTTGTGGCCACTGCATATTCGTGCCCCACGTTGGGCGCCAATTTTATGAAATTTGCCAATTTAAGTGGAATTTCATTAAAGAATAAAAGTAAATAATCAGTTACCTTTTTTAAATTTTTTGCTCTTAGTTAATTTGCCTTTCTTTCTTTCTGTACGTACGAACGAACTTTGTTGTAGAACCTCTCATTTACGTGTGGTAATAAAAAATTCATTTACACGGAACTAAGTACATTTAAAATTACGTGAACTCATATTAACTGATTAAGAATATTTAGTTGAGAATTAAATCCTTTACATAATTCGGCCTTGGCACACATTTCCTAAATGCAGTGGTTTTTTTTTTAAATATTTACTGAATTCTTTCCCGGCGTTAGCTATGGAACACAAGACTGTCTCTATTAGCAGAAAACGGTTAAATATTGCCAAGCCGACGTTTAATTATCACTGATAAAACACACATCCCTATACATTTAAGTTATTTGAAAGAACCAAAATTGTTAAATTTCAACATTAACTATCCGCCTATGAATGCACAAATGTGAACTAATTTTAAATCCGTAAGTCTCAGGATCGCTGTAAAAGAAGAACATTTTCTTAATTCACTGCTAATTTTTATCTGTTCCCGATTTACGGGTTTGGTTAATTTTTCTTAGCGCAACAATTTTTTAAATGTGCCGCCGCTGCAAATCGTTCGGTCGCGGCACAGCCCAGCAACACCGCTAAAAATGCTGAAAATTCTTTAAAGAAATATTATAGATGACATGGGCAAGCTAATTTACATTAATAATACACACTTTTGATAAATTATAATATATTTAAACCACAACAAATATTCAACTCACATTAGTTTGTAATTTCTCCTCTAATGGCGGCTAAATCTAGCTACAGACAAAAGACGTCTACTCATTCATAAAATGCTTCGTCACAGCTTGCTCTCGCTGTCAGCTCTACAGGGAGACGACCAAAGAATACTCAGTACGTGGTGCTTTTATACTACTGCTGACTATTAACATCTCTTTGTAATCATATAACATTATTTTCGTCTGCGGCTGAATTTTACATTTTTGTTATCGCAGATATTGACACATTTCGCAATTATATTATGAATATAGAAATATTACCATCCTAAATACAGAAAGAATATTACTACAGAAAATATTACAATAATAATGAATGTCCTTTACACAAAATTCAATAATATTTTTTGTTAAATAATTACAGTATTTACAAATTGCGTTATAGCGGCGTATATGGTACAATTAAATTTTAGTTTATTAATAGTGTGAGTTTGCCAGTGAACGTTACAGACCGTAACTGTCGCGTAGCTCCAGACTGAAGCGCCTAGAACCGCTCGGCCACATCGGCCGGCTGACGATACCACAGAAACAATATAGAATTCCGATCTGACTCTTAAACTAAATAGGAAATAGGTACAAAACACACGCATTTTCACGAATTCATCACAACTAAAGGTAAAGAAATAGTTAAACCTCAGAATGAATGTTTAGATCCTCGCTCTCCTATCCGCACAATATCATAGTAGCGAGTGAGATTATGCAGTGTGATGTCTCAAAAACAACCGTCAGCAATGCAGAAACGTTGACCAATCTTCATCAGCACCTGAAATCTAATAATATGCAGAGAAGCACTACTTACTATTAATATTTTCTACTAGGAGCTGAGCAACTGAGTGTGAATCCATCAGAGTGCATGTGAGTCGAATAGTTAGCAAACAAGATGGCGTACAAACAACCTGGCATATTCAAGTGACGAAACACCAAGAATAGTGAGTTTCGTGGCAAAATTAAGCAAGTGAATCAACAATTAGTATATTGTCACTGAATACAAGAATATAACTTCACAGCCCCTCGGTATTATTTCAGCCTGGAATTCCATGCTTTAAACTTACAAGCAGGAGAAACGTCGTCTTCGCTACACCTAATTCTGACGAATTGAAAAACTAATCGTCATACTACAAGACAGGGTAACATCTTTGAATTTACAGTAACACAAGGTGTAATAAAATAATATGCGAAGTTGTAGCTGTCTCCCAATATGTTACATGGAGGGTGCTCGGAAATTACAGTTACAAACTTCTAGGACTAGTAAAGGGGAGTGAGTATATAATGTCTTGAACAGAAACCCATGTCCGGAAACGTACCTTTTGTGTTCCACGACTGTTTTAATCCAGATGTGTAACGCGTCCACGTCTGCTGAGGGAAGGAGAAAAGTCGCAGAGTTGCTAGTCCTGGTACGCAGTAGGTAGGCAGGATGACGTGTTGTCAGTTCAAATGGTTCAAATGGCTCTGAGCACTATGCGACTTAAATTCTGAGGTCATCAGTCACCTAGAACTTAGAACTAATTAAACCTAACCAACCTAAGGACATCACACACATCCATGCCCGAGGCAGGATTCGAACCTGCGACCGTACCGGTCGCTCGGCTCCAGACTGTAGCGCCCAGAACCGCACGGCCACTCCGGCCGGCGTGTTGTCAGTAACGACTGTCTTGCTGCGAGAGCTATTTGAAGTCTGTGCGTCTGGGATACAGTAAACATAGGTCGGTACACGTTTTCCGAATACACAGACATACTACTTGTGTATGACGAAGCTCGAGGTAACGGAAGAGCTGCTAGTCGACTGTACCACGAACGTTTTCAGCAAAGTAGCCATCGCACACACTTTTTATCCTTGTTACGCAACGGCTCCGAGAAACAAGTACCTGGACCCTGAGGAGGCAGGATTTGGTGTTCCACGGCAGCGCCGCATGCTGGAATTGATGCACTATGTCACGTTGAACAGAACTCGTCAACTAGTGGTCGAACAAAAGCGCGTGCAAATGGTGTCAGTCTGTCGTCTAGGAAGATCTGCATGAGTAACAACTACATCTCTACCGCTTAAAAGGGGTACACGCTTTGGGCCCAATCGATTTTCCGCAAAGCTTTGCATACTGCACGTGGTTGCTGCGCCACTGCATCGACACACTCCACTTTCCACGTCGTGTTCTGTTCACAGATGGAAGTAAGTTCACTAGGGATGTGTTCCGGATTCGAGAAACAGCTATGTCTCGACAGAAGAAAGCCCTCGTGCCATGCATGTTCAGGGATTTCAGCACAGGTTTGGTATTAACGTGTGGGCAGATATCCCGGACGCTCATGTGATTGGGCCGTACCTCATTCCACTCAAGCTAACTGTTCCCGAATACTTGATCTTCCCACAAAACGTATTTGACCCATTCATGGAATCTGTGCCACTAAATGTCCACCAGGAAAACTGGTACCATGATGGTACACCACCTCATTTCGGTTCGGAGACATCGCAACAGACGATATGGTGAAAGATGGATGGGCCGAAGTGGTCCAACCGCGTGGTCGCCACGATCGCGGGATTTAATTACTACGGAGTACTTCTTGTTGGGTCGTGTGGCACGAGTTCTCGCCGCTGCACTAGGAAAAAGAAACATCAGGCGAGATGGAGAGTGTGTACCAGAACACGCTTCGTGGGTACGGTGTCTGTAACAACGTTGGTGGTTGCCACATCGAGCCGCTGTTGTAATGCATCATTACTGTTCTCTACGTACAGAATACTAGGTTCTTTATTGTTTTGGAATGATGTGAAAACTTAATGTTTAAATTTTTGTACAAACATATGTGCTTAAACGATAAATGGATATTTCGTTATGTTTTGTTTCGAATTGTTATTTAATAATTGCATTGCGTCACGTATAATTCAGTTCCTCAAGCAGAAGTGGATGGGTTAAACACTTGAATTGAAACCATCATAGAACGTAGACGGTACGTTTTCGGACGTGGGTTCCTACTGAAAATATTACGTACTCACTCCCCTCTATAGTTCCAAGAAGTTCGTAAAGGGCATTTCCGAACACCCTGTATAACCAATCTATGAGCTATTTCACTGTGCTCAAGCACGCGACCTGATACCCACTTGCAGTGCCAAACTACCCTCACCACAAAAAGCTAATATTTTATCACGGCAAACAAATTAATTCCCACCCGATTCTTAATGCACCTGGTATCCCCATAACAGCGTGGACCACCAGCAGACCAAAGGCTGCCTTCCTCTCAGCATCGCAACACAGCACGGCCCAGACGCTTCGATCTCACCACATGAAAGCGGAGCAGAGAATAATGGCATATTCCGGTCAAATGTGCAGAGCTGCATGGTCCGACACAAGTGAACCAATCCTATCGATCAGAAGCAAAACTGACTAACAAAGAATTAAAATTGCTACAGTAAGCACTCCGTCTTCAAGCCACAAGTGGCCAGTCGGGACCATCCGACCGCAGTGTCATCCTCAGATGAGGATGCGGATAGGAGGGGCGTGTGGTCAGTACACCCCTCTCCCGGTCGTTATAATGGTATTCTGTGACCAGAGCCGCTAGTAGTCGGTCGAGTAGCTCCTCAGTTGGCATCACGAGGCTGAGTGCACCCCATAAAATGTCAACAGCGCATGGCGGCCCCGACGGTCACCTATCCAAGTGCCGGCCACACCATACAGCATTTTACTTCGCTGAACTGACGGGAACCGGTGTATCCAATGTGTGGCAAGGCCGTTGTCTAAAATTGCCACAGTGATCAAGCAAAAATGTTGCGCGGAGTTCGTATCGATTAATCGAAACTGGCTAGAGGAAACTCGCATAGAGTATAAGAATGACAAATATCGCGATAAAAAAAAAATAATAATAAAAAAATTAAAAAAAAGTATAATAGAAGGAGATAAACAGACACCTTTCAAGTTACAAAATAAAAAAATATGCCTTTCGTTTTTCTACGAGCGACAGTATTTCCTCTTTACTGCAGTATTTTTGGGATAGCTTAATTTTAAACGCAATACCTTTCAGACTGTAACTGTCGAAATTGACGGTGACCATTAGAAAGGATCCTTGATTAGAAGAAGGACGCAAGGAGTGTTGGTATATCATTCTGAGACGTATTTCGTGGTGAGGAGCACCCAGATCTGAAGATTTCCCTCAGGACTTGCTTGTGAAAAGAACACAGCTTTTTGTATGAACGACCGTATATGGCGGCAGTAGAAAATACTACCTACATGAGAGTCTGCAACTTTCTTGGTGTTATCGACTATTATAAATAGGACCCCTCAGCATCACTCAGTGTCACTTCTATTTGTTCTGGACAGTTAAGGTGCAGCTTCCGTATTGTCAGTGTCGGTTGCAGGCGCCATGTAGTTGGAAGTGTAATGTCTCAAACTGTTATAGGGGCAGTGAGACCCTTTGAATATCGGGTATGACTTTTACTATCCTTCTTCCTTCTCTTGTGCATCGACGCAGAGTCGGCATGTTTACTAACGGATGTAGCATAGCTAACGTAAGGGTAGACCTGATTGCTCTTCCTATTGTTGCCTCCCCCCCCCCCCCCGCCCTCGCATGACGGAACGTGTCTACGTACCCCAATTATCGTAGTATTATTCATGTGTGAACGAAAGTTTTTTCTAAATGTTTGCGAATTATGTGACTGAGGCGGGGCTTGGGTACCAGCCCGGAATTCACCAAGAGAGATGTGAGAAACCCCCTATAAATCGCATCCAGGTTGGCCAGGAAACTGACCCTCTTCGTTAATCCTTCAGTTAGATCTGGAGCAGTACATCTTTTCATCCTGGAAGTGGCGCTGTAACACACATGGCTATCTGGATGAGTTATGACTTTTAATAATCGTGGGACACGGAAGATCTAAGTGATTCACGCATTCGGATGACAATTGCTGACTGTCATCTGTATAATATGCCGAGATGCTACGGCCTACAGGTTGGGTTACAAGCCACCATACTCCACTCAACCACAAAGTGGCTTCCTCGATATAATATTGTTACTTTTATTTCTAACTGGTGCTTAATAGCATTTGAAATTTGATGTTGAAAACAGTTGATTCTTACCTCCCGATTTCAATCCTTGATATTCGTTTTCCTGTTTGTGCGGTTCTAGGCGCTACAGTCTGGAACCGGGTGACCGCTACGGTAGCAGGTTCGAATCCTGCCTCGGGACTGGATGTGTGCAATGTCCTTAGGTTAGTTAGGTTTAATTAGTTCTAAGTTCTAGGCGACTGATGACCTCAGAAGTTAAGTCGCATAGTGCTCAGAGCCATTTGAACCATTTGAACCTGTTTGTATACAAATCGTTTGTGCAGAATATATTTCACTTAATGAGTCAAATTGAGACTCCTCCCATTGTTACAACTGTGGTACTAGGATCCCTGTTCAACGCCTGTCCCATGATAAAATTTGAATAACAAATGTTAAAAGTGACTGCACTGTTATACTGCAACGACGACTTCTGGGTAAACATGACATTTATAAAAAAAAAATTCCATAGAAAGCACAGAGCTGAGCGAAGGCAAGCTGATGCAAAGACATAATCAGAATGTAACCGAGGAGAAAGCCGAGGGAGCAAAAGTGAGGTACACATCCGGAGCATTTCCGCACCCCACTTGAGCAGAGAATGCAGAGAGTGACACAGTAGAATGATTACGTCATAACATCGTTTGAAATCACTACAAGATGCTGTAACAACACATAAATCATATACAAGAACGATTTTCAGCCAGTTAACATGGCAGAAAGTGTCAAGCCGAAGAAATCAAAGCCACAGGTGGGACACTGTAATACAGTGACATGTTTAGAAAATCGGGCCCAATTCACTCATGGTCACAGTTCGATAATGTCACTGGCATGAGCCAACCAGCATAAATACTGGGACTTCTGAAGCACACTTTCTATTACGTCCTTTTTTGCTTACCAGCAATCAGTAGTCGGTTGTACAGTAATCTTATGAGTTGGCTGAATCCACGTCGAGGCTGTAACATGATGTGCTGCCTAATTTACGTCTCGTGATTTGATCTACGATACACCAGCCAGTCTGATGCAGTCCACTGCCGTGGAATGTTGCTTCTGCTTATTTTGCTGCCACTGATGTGAAAACGTGTCCTCAACCAGTATCCCACTGGGGGCGGGGGGACAATTGAGGGTGATCACCTGGCTGCCAGTCACAAGCACTGTCTGAGAGGGATGTACTCGTGCAGTCCTGCCGCAGTACCGCTGGCTGTACTCTGTACTTTTGAGCAGCTAACAGAGTCTTGATCTCTTGTTGGGAGGCCAGGGTGTACTTTGGCGTGGCTGACATTATCGTCTGGAGACGTGGGCACAAATTCCGTTGCCTTCGAGAGCACCTCACTGCAACAACTGCCAACCTCTCTGCTGGGCGGACAACACGTGCAGACTTCCAGATGTGCGTCCTAATGACACTGCTTGTGGTGAATGTGTGATTTCTGAACTCCGGCATGCAATGTAGACGTCGCTGAGTTGGATGAATTAGCAACCGCCATCAGGGTGCACCACTCTGCTTCATCAGTCACCGCCAAGAGAAGCTATTTGCATTCTGTGAATCCCGAAAATAAATTTACTCTTATTAACGGCCAACACAACAACACTGACGCCGTGGAGCGTTTCACTGAACCACACTCCCGTAGTCTGAGCTCAGTATCCTGTGCCCGTAGAGACCACAGCTTTCTGTATCTTTGCAGCAGGTTTCATGCCTGTAAGTAGGATCGCCTCACATGATTCCAGGGTTATGCGTTATGTCGTTGCCTTCCTTGTATTCCACTTGTAGTGGAAGGCGGGCGATATGTACCACCACAGTGAATCAGTCAAAATTTCATATAGCTGATACTTATTAACAGAGGATAGATCAAAATTAGGTGTAGGAATGTGAACAGTTAAGGTAAATTGAATATAGGAATCACTCTGTGTACTCTTCTAACCAATGAGATACTGCCGAAGTAAGTGTACGGGTATTTTCATGTGTGGTGGTCAGTATATTAGATGAAATAGGGCTCCTGGCAGCATCCATTCTTTTGTCAAAGACTAAAAGGCACTGGACATAATGTAGCCCGAACCCACATGCAAAAGTAGTAGACGATGATCTGCAAGCAGCGCTTACAGCATCTGGTCGATGACCCAGTTAACGTAATGGAGCTTTCTCCCTCCATTATATCTGCCAGCGATCGAAATCACTGAAGGTGCGGAGCTGAGATATAAATAATAGTTGCTTATTTTCGAGAGGTCTAACGATTGTATCAGTGCCGCAGAGGATTCTGCTTACGACTTTTGATACCTATCGTTTCGATAACAGCATGGTAGTGATGCATACCCTTTAACGGGTGACAGGAGCTGTTTTCCAATGACCTTCAACTATGCTGAAACTCATCTAAATCGTTGGGTCGCAGTGACTGGCGTCTCCCTGAAGAACGGAAAATGGTTGTGAAGAATCTGATGGAACAAGACAGTGGGAAATCATGCAAAATTACGAAGAAGATCGGAATTGGAGAGTTTTAAGACTATGTATGAGAGTACAATACAGACTACTAGTACTGTTAGATACTCAAATTTCAATCAAATGAAAGAGAAGAAAATTATGCATTTTTCATTCCATGTCTGATTTTATTATGTATACAGTTTAGTTAATATAAATTTGATAAAATTACTTTTTTATGTAACAAATTTGAGCAAATCATTCATACCACTGACATGATGTCACATGTTCAGTTTCTCAGTTTCTTTTAACAAATGTGAAATTCTTAGTTCAGGAAAAACCTACTCCATTGAAATTTTTGCAGTTTTACTATTTAATTGGTCTAAGATATTTCTGAAACCAGTTAAAATTATACATCATCACAGCATAAAGAATGTGATCTGCAAAAAGAAGTTAAAAACAATTCATAATTTTTTTCTTAAAGTGATCTTTTCCCTGTTAATTCCATTTTTGTTTGTTTGTCTGGGGACCTGTGCGAAACTTTGGCACTTTTATACTTTTAAATAATGACAGTATTTGGAATAAGTGTAGTCTCTGGGATAAGGGTAACTGTGGGAATGAAGAGAAAACATCTTTAAAAATGAAGCTAATGAGATAAAATAATAATCACGAATTTATGATACAATCTTGTACATACATTTCCATGGTCATAATTTTGAAATAAATTCTTTAGACAGCTTTACAATACCTCGGTGTAAACGATATTTGACGTAAGAATGTAATCTTCGTGTATTTTTTAGTTTTCATTTTCTTTAAGGAATACCAAAATGTAAGCTGTTTTAGTTGCCCTTGAAAATGCTGCTTACAGTTTCCTGTGAATAAAGACGCAATTTGTTATACACAATCTTGCTCTTTGAAGCGATTTTCCCTGTGACTTTTTCTATAGAGATAAAAAGTGCAATTTCGGTAGGCAACTGTCTTCTTGTAAATTGAAAAGGGATGCTTGGTTCAGATGGTGTTAAGCTTATCCGTGGAATTACAAGTTTTCTCGGTGTCCATCAGCTGAACATTAATTATAAATTCATTGAGTTTTTTTAAAATAACGCATGCTCCATTGATTAAGCCATGGTTAGCGTTCAGGTTTCTTATCAACATGACAAGAGTGTTTTTCTTTAGTATAAATTTAAATGGTGGTAATCTGATGGACCTCTTGAATGTAGGAATCCTGCAGTATACGACTGGTTGACAGTCCCTTCATCGGACTGTATGGAGTTACAACTGTAGTGGACCTTTCCATTTCCCTCTGCAGTGCTCTTCGCAATTTCTTCATTTATTTTAGTGCACTTTTCCTTTTTTGGGTGTAATATTCGTGTGTTGATATATTCCTTCACGTTTGCGGCACTAATGGCGTTGGTTGAAAATTCGTTCTGTACTATTACTTCTTCGCAGTAGAACTTCTTTTGAATCTTGACGGTGTCCGGTGGAATTCTTGTTTAATGTTAAGTTGTCCGTTACCTAGTTTTAGGAGCCAAGTACTGTATTCTAAATCAAGAGTTAAGCACCACAATATTTACAGAGTTTGGCCATAGGACCAACCGAGTGTGTTGACACATCACATACATTGTGTAACAGCACAGTACAGTAATAATTTGTTGGTAACTTGCCTTGCACTCGTCTTCTTTTAACGTCCAGTCAGTACTGTTCGAATTGAGGGAAAGTTGTTTCCACCATTGCATTGTCTTGCCGAAATCTTTGTTACCTCTGCCGGTCGATGCCTGAGGTCCTTTTCTTCGCAGGCGTGAAGCTCTTTGGGACTTCTGCAGAGTAGCAAGCCGTCTTTCTTTCTCAGCAGCAATTCGAGCTGCAGCCAGCCGTTTGGAGCGACCCTTCCCACTCACAGCTTCTAATATTCCATTCCTTGGCACCGTAAACATGTCATTTATTTTTTTCGACACCGTCCTGTTGTTGACACAAGTTATTAATAAGTGGCTAAGTAAAAATATAGAATAAAAGGAATAAAGAAAAGTAATTTACTACTCATGACAATGTTTTACTGTCATCAGTTGCTTGTAGATTCTAATTTCCGACCTTAATGTTTACATTTACATTCTGTTGAAGAGAAGTTTAATGAGAAATACGAATGTAAAACAGAAGTAAATAAATGTGAGATGCACAGGTTAGAAGGTAATGTTCGCATCTACATCTACATCGTTACTCTGCAATTCACACTTAAGTGGCTGGCAGAGGGTTCATAGAACCATTTTCACACTACTTCTCTACCATTCCAGTCTCGAATGGCGCGTGGGAAAAAGGAACACCTATATCTTTCCGTTAGAGCTATGATTTCTTTTATTTTATTATGATGATCATTTCTCCCTACGTAGGTGGGTCTCAACAAAATATTTTCGCATTCGAAAGAGAAAATCGGTGATTGAAATTTTGTAAATAGATCTCGCCGCAAAGAAAAACGCCTTTGTTTCAGTGACTGCCACCGCCACTCGCGTATTATATCAGTGACACTCTCACCCCTATTGCGCGAGAACACGAAACGAGCTGTCCTTCTTTGCACTTTTTCGATCTCTTCCGTCAATCCTACCTTGTAAGGATCCCACACCGTGCAGCAATATTCCAGCAGAGGACGGACAAGTGTAATGTAGGCTGTCTCTTTAGTGGGTTTGCTGCATCTTCTAAGTGTTCTGCCAACAAAGCGCAGTCTGTTTTTCGCCTTCCGCACAATATTATCTATGTGGTCTTTCCAATTTAAGTTGCTCGTAATTGTAATTCCTAGGTATTTAGTCGAATTGACAGCCCTTAGGTTTGTATGATTTATCGTGTACCCAAAATTTATCGGATTTCCGTTAGTACCCTTGTGGATGACCCCGGACTTTTCTTTGTTTAGTGCCAATTGCTACTTTTCGCAACATACAGAAATTCTCTCTAGATCATTTTGTAGTTGGAATTGATCGTCTGATGATTTTACTAGACGGTAAATTACAGCGTCATCTGCAAACAATCTAAGAGGGCAGCTCAGATTACCACCTAGTTCATTTATGTAAATCAGGAACAGCAGAGGGACTATGACACTACCTTGCGGCACGCCAGATATCACTTCTGCTCTACTCCATGATTTACCGCCCATCACTACGAACTGTGACCACTCTGAGAGGAAATCACGAATCCAGTCACACAACTGAGCCGATACTCCATATGCACGCAATTTGATTAATAGTCGCTTATGTGGAATGGTATCAAAAGCCTTCTGGAAATCTAGGAATATGGAATCGATCTGAGATCTCTTGTCGACAGCACTCATTACTTCATGGGAATAAAGAGCTAGCTGTGTTGCACAACACCGATATTATCTGAATCCGTGTTGGTTACGTGTCAATAAATCATTTTATTCAAGGTGATTCATAATGTTCGAGTACAGTATACGCTCCAGAATCCTACTGCAAATTGAGGTCAGTGATATGGGTCTTTAATTCAATGGGCTACTCCTATTTCCTTTCTTGAATATGGTGTGCCCTGTGCTACTTTCCAGCCTTTAGGAACAGACCTTTCGTCAAGTGAGTGGTTGTATATGATTGCTAAGAAAGGCACTATTGTGTATGTATACTCTGAAAGGAAACTGATTGGTATACAATCTGGACCGGAAGACTTCCCTTTATTAAGTGATCTAAATAGCTTCGCAGCACCTGAGATATCTACTTTTATGTCACTCATGCTAACAGCTGTTCTGGTTTCGAATTCTGGAATATTTACTTCATCTGGCGAAGAGTTCTCGGGCTTCCAGCCGGGTGGCGGTGTCTTCAAACTGCGACGTTTCGACGAGTGACGTACTCATCATCTTCTGGCGAAGTGCGAGACTTTGCGGATGCCGGTCCCTTTATACCTGCGGTGTGCCCCCCACCACCTGGCCGCGGGAGGCTGGGTCCAGCGGAGCCGGCGGGCGGGGTGGAGGGGGAAGCGGGTGCGCCGTTCGTGTCTCCGTCAGAGCATTCTGATCGCGTCTCGTGAGCTGGACGGTTCTTGTTGCGTTCCTGGCGTATTGCGGCTAATGCTGGATTCCAGGCCGCGCTCAGTTGATAGCCTTCGTCCCTGTTCACAAGATTCTCGTGGACCCGTATTTCTATTGATTCTTTAATGACGCTATCCCAATAGCTCCCGGCTCGGCACAGCACCCTGGTGTTTTCGAAATCAAAGGTGTGGTTTTCTTTGATGCTATGTTCAGCTATAGCAGATTTCTCTATCTGTCCAAGTCGAACATGCCTGATGTGTTCCTCGCACATTTTAGAGATGCAGCGCTGCGTTTGACCGATGTGCTGCACACCACATTCGCAGGCAATGTTGTATATACCAGGTGTGTTTAGTTTGAGTGGGTCTTTAGCTGAGCCCAGCAGCTCTTTCGTCTTCGGCGGTGGTCGGAAGACGGTATTTATGCTTGCTTTTCTTAATAGCCTCCCGATTTTGGCTGATGTGGGCCCCAAATATGGAAGAAAGGCGAGTCTCTTGTTAACTTCCTCTTCCTGAAATTTGTCAGCCTGTCTCCTCTTGAAAGCCCTGCCAATCTGTGTTTCACTGTACCCGTTTTTCCAAAATACCTCTCTTAGGTGGTGTAATTCGTCTGAGAGGCTTTCTTTGTCACAAATGACGTGCGCCCTATGTACCAAGGTGGTCAGTACTGACTGGCGTTGCGCCGGATGGTGGCAGCTGGTTGCATGGAGGTACAGGTCTGTGTGCGTCTTTTTTCTATATACTGAATGGCCCAGTGTGCCATCCGCTTAATTCCTGATCAGTATGTCCAGGAATGGAATACAGCCATTCTCTTCTACTTCCATCGTGAAGGTGATATTCTTATGTATGCCGTTTAGGTGGTCCATAAACTCCTCCAGTGCCTGCCTGCCATGCTGTCAAATCACGAAAGTGTCGTCCACATAGCGGAAGAAGTGCCTGGGTTTACGGTGAGCAGTTTGTAGTGCCACCTCCTCAAAGTGTTCCATATAAAGATTCGCGATCCCTGGAGCAAGGGAACATCATCAGCAGCGTAGAGGAAGATTTGCCTTTCCTTAACCTGTCTTCTAAGATAAGTCGTAGGGTCGGTACTGCCTCACGTGTTCCAATATTTCTACGGAATCCAAACTGATCTTCCCCGAAGTCAGTTTCTACGAGTTTTTCCATTCGTCTGTAAAGAAACCGCGTTAGTGTTTTGCAGCCGTGACTTGTTAAACTGATAGTTCGGTAATTTTCGCATCTGTCAACACTTGCTTTCTTTGGGATTGGAATTATTATATTCTTCTTGAAGTCTGAGGGTATTTCGCCTGTTTCATACATCTTGCTCACCAGATGGTAGAGTTTTGTCAGATTTGGCTGTCCCAAGGCTGTCAGTAGTTCTAATGGAATATTGTCTACTCCCGGGGCCTTGTTTCGACTCAGGTCTTCCAGTGCTCTATCAAACTCTTCACGCAGTATCGTATCTCCCATTTCATCTTCATCTACATCCTCTTCCATTTCCATAATATTGTCCTCAAGTACATCGTCCTTATATAGACCCTCTATATACTCCTTTTACCTTTCGGCTTTCCCTTCTTTGCTTAGAAGTGGATTTCCATCTGAGCTATTGATATTCATACAAGTGGTTCTCTTTTCTCCAAAGGTCTCTTTAATTTTCCTGTAGGCAGTATCTATCTTACCCCTTGTGAGATAAGCCTCTACATCCTTACATTTGTCCTGTAGCCGTCCCTGTTTAGCCATTTTGCACTTCCTGTAGATCTCATTTTTGAGACGTTTGTATTCCTTTTTGCCTGCTTCATTTACTGCATTTTTATATTTTCTCCTTTCATCAACTAAATTCAGTATTTCTTCTGTTACCCAAGGATTTCTAGTAGCCCTCGTCTTTTTACCTACTTGATCCTCTGCTGCCTTCACTACTTCATCCCTCAAAGCTACCCATTCTTCTTCTACTGTATTTCTTTCTCCATTCCTGTCAGTTGTTCCCTTATGCTCTCCCTGACTCTGTACAACCTCTGGTTTATCCAGGTCCCATCTCCTTAAATTCCCACCTTTTTGCAGTTTCTTCAGTTTTAATCTACAGGTCATAACCAATAGATTGTGATCAGAGTCCACATCTGCCCCTGGAAACGTCTTACAATTTAAAACCTGGTTCCTAAATCTCTATCTTACCATTATATAATCTATCTGAAACCTGTCAGTATCTCCAGGCTTGTTCCATGATTCTTTTATGATTCTTGAACCAAGTGTTAGCTATGATTAAGTTGTGCTCTGTGCAATATTCTACCAGCCGGCTTCCTCTTTCATTTCTTCCCCCCAATCCATATTCACCTACTACGTTTCCTTCTCTCCCTTTTTCTACTACTGAAATCCAGTCACCCATGACTATTAAATTTTCGTCTCCCTTCACAATCTGAATAATTTCTTTTATTTCATCATACATTTCTTCAATTTCTTCATCATCTGCAGAGCTAGTTGGCATATAAATTTGTACTACTGTAGTAGGCGTAGGCTTTGTGTCTATCTTTGCCACAAAATACGTTCACTATGCTGTTTGTAGTAGCTTACCCGCACTCCTATTTTTTTATTCATTATTAAACCTACGCCTGCATTACCCCTATTTGATTTTGTATTTATAACCCTGAAATCGCCTAACCAAAAGTCTTGTTTCTCCTGCCACCGAACTTCACTAATTCCCACTATATCTAACTTTAACCTATCTATTTCCCTTTTTAAATTTTCTAACCTACCTGCCCGATTAAGGGATCTGACATTCCACGCTCCGATCCGTAGAACGCCAGTTTTCTTTCTCCTGATAACGACGTCCTCTTGAGTAGTCCCCGCCCGGAGATCCGAATGGGGGACTATTTTACCTCCGGAATATTTTACCCAAGAGGACGCCATCATCATTTAACCATACAGTAAATCTGCATGCCCTCCTCGTATCTGGTCTACACTTACATAATTAGCTTGGGACGAATGGAGACTCTCTCTTAGGAAGGCATCAATCGAATTTATATCTGCTGTTTTAAATAGATATATTTTTCGTTTATTTTTAGTGGTTTTGGTTGATATGGTTTTAAGTTTCTCTATAATGACTTTGTGTTCACTAATCCCTGTATCCGTCATGACGCTCTCTTTTAGATAAGGTTTATTTGTGGTTAAGAGGTCACGAGTCTTTTCGCAACCATTTACGAGGTATAAGGTACAAGGTATAAGGCATGGTATATCACTAAGGCCACAATAACCTCTAACTGAATGTTGAGATTTTATTTGCACTTCGTACTTTATGTAGGTACGTCAGGGCATAGTAGCAATAGGTAAATCACAATTCAAGGCAACAATGACAAAAACATGTGTGGTTTCGGAAAGTGTGTTCGTTTAGAAAAGTCAACATGTACGATAGGCAGATATAATGGACTACTGTAGTGGTCACAGTTATTATCTGTCCGATTGCTGTAATAAATTATGCAGTTAATAAGTACTTTAAAACAAAAAAAAAATGGTATTTGTAATAAGATAATACGAAAAAGGAGTCTCTTATTCGTGATTAATACGTTAGATACGTAAAATAGAGGTGCGAAGCTGGGCATCCACGATGCCCTTTTGCCCGTAGTTAAAAGTCTCTTTTATGTTAAATTTTCCACAAATAGTAAGTTTTTGCACAAAATCGCTATGCAGTGTCAGAAGCCTGTTTCTGACAATACCTAATTCATCCCTGCGGGATCAGATTGTGTTGAGAAAAGGATGTCGACTTGAGAATAACATATACGATTTATTTATTGCTTACATAAAGCAAATAAACTAAAGGATGTGTTGATAATGATTAAAATTTGCAACATTTGAACAGCGTTATAACTCATTGTATTTCAGCACAATAAAAGACCTTAAAAATTGTCCTCTTCCTTAGCTGACTGGTCGGCATATCTGGTTACTGTGGATGAGACCCAGATTCTGCTCGGGGTACCTTCAGAGACTTTGTTTCTAGGCGAGGAATGGTGTGGGTGCCAACTGAGAAACTATTGCGGAGAGAAACAGCGCCTCCGAGGGTTGAAAAGTAACTACACCGTGAGTACCACTTCGCCAAACCGTATATTACGATGTCGGCGAAGGATAGCACAGTGGTCAGAGAGCGAGTGCGTGCTCTTCAGGACCTAACAGCGGAGTGAGGTACACTTTGCGGAAAGTCAAAGTGAGAAATTCAGTACGTGTACATCAAACTATCTCTAAGCTCGAACATTTTCAGCTTAATTTATTCGACACACACAAAGATTTTAGCTATAGTTATTTTTCAGTGTTTTGTTGGTTTACGGAAGCCGTTGTATTACTAGCTGTACACGAGGTGCCATATTTAACATTTCAGTGATCTGCATGATTTCTAGAGAAATTTGTTAATAAGATCTCATATTATTTAACAACTAAATTTTTGTACAAAGACTTGGGAACGGAACTAGCTGTAAATGTTCGTTGGAGTAAGGAAGTAGCAAGTGCAAGGGAAAGCTTTGACGTTATTATCTACAAAAATGTGAGCTTCACTGCTCCTCGATTAATTTTCTTAGAAATTTATTACTTCTTAAAGCTGCTCTGTGCGGTTTCATTATTAGTTCTCTGGAGCATACATTTGAATATATGAAAGTTGGGAGTTAGCTGAAACTCTCTAACTTCCATCAAACACTGCTCTTATTAGTTTTCTGAACTTGGATGATCAAGCAATATTAAATTTTAATTAGTCTACTGTCGGTCGCAACTTTCCAGTGTTTAGATCTTGTTCGTAAAGAGGTGAGTTGTGTGTCGATGCATTAGTGGAACGTTATAAAATCATCTGCTGTGTTACGGTGATCCACTCTGATACCTTGTGCTGAGTCTGTATTTGTGTGAAAATGGATTCCACCACTTGTCCTTTCGTCGGGGTGTATTTGTTTATTAAATATTTATTTGTTATATGTTTTTAGTCTGTTGTGTAGTTACAAGAACATACCAAATATTTCAGATGGGTTGCATTGAATACAGCACATAATATTTTAACATAATTTCGAATGCATCAATATAACTAAACATAATGGTGTTTATGCGAAAAATATATACATAAAATATCTACACAACAATGAAAAATAATAATTTTTAAAAAAGAAAAAGGCTACTTACTTCACTTGGCCATCTCAGGCTCAGATGTATGTTCATCCGGAATCTAGAAGGCATATGCTTCTGCCCTGCTACACATTCTCGGACCACAAATTTTGTAATTTATGATTCTGGATAACACTACACAGTACTACACTACTCTACACTACTGTACTTGGTATCAGACCAAGCTAGCTTCCTCATATGTCTGGATAGTTAGCCGCCGGAGCGCTGAGATGATTCACAGGTGATGTACTGCTGTGCCACCCAAGGTGTACAGACTGAGAGATGGCTATAAGTGTCTCAGGAAATCCTTCCTGGCCATCCCCGAGGCTTGTCTCCTCAGTGCTTCTATAGGGCTGTTGTAAGTGAATGTTCTGCCGTGTCATGAGGTATGGATGGTCTCTTGTTGGTTGTCTCTCAGACATGTAGGCTTTCAATTCATAAACTGATATTATAGGTGTCAGCGATTTCAGCATATCCCGCATTTCCTCATTTCTTATCATGTTATAGACTGTTGTATTCCTAAAAGGCGTTCCTATTCTGATCTGTAACATACTGTCGAATGACGCATTCCCAGACGATGTGATCCGGGGTGCTGATCGCTCCACATTAACAAATGTCTGTGGTGCGTTGTCGTAAATGGGATGTAGACTATGTCCCGACACGCAGTGTACACCTTTGCGACGAAAGTCATGGGGTACCTTCTAATGTCGTATTGGACCTCATTTTTACTTGGCATAGTGCAGCAATTCGATGTGAAATAGACTCAACAAGTCGTTGAAAGTGCCCAGAAGAAGTACTGAGCCACGCCGCCTCTATAGCCCTCCATAATGCAAGTCTTGCCAGCGCAGGATTTTATGCACGAAATCTCTTCTCGATTATGTCGCACAAAGGTTCGATGGGTGGCCAAATCGTCCAGAACGATCTTCAAATAAGATGCGAAAAATTGTGGGCCGGTGACATGGCTGATTGTCATCCATAAAAATTCCATCGTTGTTTGGAAACATGAAGTTCACGAATGGATGCAAATGGTCTCCAAGAAGCTAAACATAACCAGTTCCAGTCAATGTTCGATTCAGTTGTGCCGGAGGATCCAGCCCATTCAATGTAAACGCCGTCCACATAATTGTGGAGCCACAATCAACTTGCACAGTGCCTTGTTCACAGCTTGGGTCAGTGGCTTCGCGGGGTCTGCGCCACACTCGAACCCTACAATCTGCTCTTACGAAATGAAATCAGGACTCCTCTGAGCAGACGACGCTTTTCCAGTCGTTTAGGGTCCAACCGATATGGTCACGAGCCTAGGAGAGGCCCCGCAGGCAATGTCGTGCCATAGCAAAGGTTCTCGTTGAAACGCCCTGCTAAATCCGCAGGACATAACAGGTAGTTGGAATTATGAAAAGGGGCCAAAATGAGCGACTGTCAATTACACTCTAACACATATAACTTTATTTAGTTGCCCAAACATTACAGCGCAAATTTCCGAGTTTAACTATCGACTGAATATATCACACGATCGTATGGCTTAAGGGCACAACCTCTTTAATTTTTTAAAACTGCTGAAGGCCCATGATTTAAAAACACAACTGCAATACATTTTCAACGGCAGAAGGCCCAAAGCATTATCCTCAAATAATTTTTAAAAAAGGAGGCTGAAGGCCCAAAAAATCTAAGACTTAACAATAAGGAATTTTACCTTTAAAACGGCTGAAGGCCCATGATTCAAACCACAACCACAATAAATTTTTACAAAGCAGAAAGCCCAAGGCTTCATCCTTAAACTAACTTTTTAAATGAGGCTGAAGGTCCAAACAATCTAAGATTTAACAAGTAAGGAATTTAAATTGTAAGACTGCTGGAGGCCCATGTTTGAAAAACACAACTAAAATAAATTTTCAAAAGGCAGAAGGCCCAAAGCTTTATCCATAAAAAAATATTTTAAATGAGGCTTGAGGCCCAAAAAATCTGACTTAGCAAGTAAGGAATTTTAATTTTAAAACGGCTGAAGGCCCATTATTTAAAACCCAACTAAAAGCATACAAATTCAAACCATCGGCTACGAGTCATTAAAATGAGCAATCAAACACCAAAAAGAAAAGGCAGTACATCCAGTGGCGCTCAGAGGTTTCCGGGGGTCGGTCTGCACTTGAAATATTAACGTTCGATTAGGAGAGACAGGTAGTCGGCCCAACTATATCCGATCCGCCGGCAACCCAGCCAAGAGACAGTCAACGGACACACCGACAAGACGACTTGATTTCCACCCGACCAGTACACAAAAAACTCCAGAGCCAAAACGTAAAAGACGTAGCCGCCCACAAGCAAGTATGCATAAGCTGTCAAAACTACACACACGTGTTGGACCGCGACAACACGGTGAGGAAAGGACACAGCCAGAATTTTACGTCAGCGTCCAGGGCAGGTAACCGGAATGTTAATGGCCACAAGGCTAAAAATTTCGCTTGTGCACCGGACTTCGAGTAACCAAAATACAGTTAAACTCCTCCGGATGGTGGCCAAACTTTCGCCAACTCGAACACTCGCTATTGCTCAAGGGAGTACCCGCAACAGCCAACCATGAAAACCAACGGCACAATGTGAACAGACCGGCTTCGGTAATTAAAGCACCACTCAACTATGATGTCCTGGGTCGAGGAGCCACGAACCTCGTAGCAATCGGAATAACTCCCACACTCCGACACTGCGTAGAGACCTCCAGAGGGCCCGGCCCACTGTGCCGCGCGATTTCCTGGCTGAACCACACCAACCGACCGACTGCCGCACATCAGCACGGAGACAGCATTAAAATAACTGAACAGTCGACATCACAAACTACACACAGATTCATGAACGCTTGCACGAAGGACTAGACAATACTAACGGCACGCGACTGTGCTGTAACAAGGATGAATCACGAGTCGGCACACGCAGGCAACCCAAAAGCGATCGCTGGCCAACATACACTTCGTCCGACAAGACGACCTACCAAGATGGTCTGCACTCAAGTGGTACGTATCGGCAACCGTCGGGCGAGTCATGGCTGTCCGGACCTCACTGCAGCCACGCCCCGACTGAACTTCTTCCGCGTCTTAAGTCAAACACTGCTAGGACCGAACTGCACAGCTAGCGCCTCCCAACTCACTGGCAGATCCGAAATAACTCCAAACACACGACAACCGGGAAGTAATTGCAGTCAGCAAAGATGCTTATATCGATAAGCGCCGCTGCTGCCGCTCACGGGCAGGCAAGGAAGCAACTCAGTGACACCAGTAATTGAAATTAACATAACGAGGTGGTCGGACAGTAAAAACAGGATGTCAAACGATATATGGCACGCACACGAGCCACGGACGGCTCACTCGTGTCCGTCGTCTACTGCCATAACGCATTAACGCCACACTGTCCTAACGGATACACTCTTCGTGTGGCCAATATTAATTTCTGCGGTCCTTTCAAGCAGTTTTGCTTGTGCGTTAGCAATGACAACTCTACGCAAACTCCACTGCTCTCGGTAGCAAAGTGGAGGCTGTCGGCCACCTCGTTGCCCATGGTGAGAGGTAATGCCTCAAATCCGGTTTCCTCGGCACACTCTTTTCACTGTGACCTCGGAACACTGAATACCGTAACGTTTTCCGAAATGGAATGCTCCATGCTTCTAGCTCCAACTACCGTTCCGCGTTCAAAGTCTGTTAATTTCCGTCGTGTGCCAATAATCACGTCGGGCACCTTCTCGCGTGAATCAACTGAGTACAAATCATAGCTCCGCCAATGCACTGCCCTTTTATACTTTGTGTACGGGATACTAAGCACTAAAAGATCTAAGTCGAAACAAGGCCCCCGGAGTAGACAACATTCCATCAGAACTACTGATAGCCTTGGAAGAGCCAGCCCTGACAAAACTACCATCTGGTGAGCAAGATGTATGAGACAGGCGAAATACCCTCTGACTTCAGGAAGAATATAATAAACCCAATCCCAAAGAAAGCAGGTGTTGACATATGTGAAAATTACCGAACTATCAGTTTAATAAGTCACTGCTGCAAAATACTAACACGAATTCTTTACAGACGAATGGAAAAACTGGAGGAAGCCGACCTCGGGGAAGATCAGTTCGATTTCCGCAGAAATGTTGGAACACATTAGGCAATACTGACCCTTCGACTTATCTTAGAAGACAGATTAAAGAAAGGTAAAAATACGTTTCCAGCATTAGTAGACTTAGAGAAAGCTTTTGACAATGTTGACCGGAATACTCTCAAATTCTGAAGGTGGTAGGGGTAAAATATAGGGAGCGAAAGGGTATTTACAATTTGTAAAGAAACCAGATGACAGTTACGAGAGTCGAGGGGCATGAAAGGAAAGCAGTGGTTGGTAAGAGAATGAGACAGGTTTGTAGCCTATCCCCGATGTTATTCAATCTGTATATTGGGCAAGCAGTAAAGGAAACAAAAGAAAAATTTGGAGTAGGAATTAAAATCCATGGAGAAGTATAAAAACTTCGATGTTCGCCGATGATATTATAATTCAGTCAGAGACAGCAAAGAACCTGGAAGAGCGGTTGTACGGAGTGGACAGTGTCTCGAAAGGAGGATATAAGATAAACATCATCAACACCGAAGCGTGGATAATGGAATGCAGTCGAATTAAATCGGGTGATGCTGAGGGAATTAGATTAGGAAATGAGACACTTAAAGTAGTAAATGAGTTTTGCATGGAGTGTAGCCATGTGCCCGCATCTCGTGGTCGTGCGGTCGCGTTCTCGCTTCCCACGCCCGGGTTCCCGGGTTCGATTCCCGGCGGGGTCAGGGATTTTCTCTGCCTCGTGATGGCTGGGTGTTGTGTGCTGTCCTTAGGTTAGTTAGGTTTAAGTATTTATAAGCTCTAGGGGACTGATGACCATAGATGTTAAGTCCCATAGTGCTCAGAGCCATTTGAACCATTTTTTTGTAGCCATGTATGGGAGCGAAACGTGGACGATTAATAGTTTAGACAAGAAGAGAATAGAAGATTTCGAAATGTGGTGCTACAGAATAATGCTGAAGATTAGATGGGTAGATCACATAACTAATGAGCAGATATTGAATTGAATTGGGGAGAAGAAAAATTTGTGGCACAACATGACTAGAAGAAGGGATCGCTTGGTAGGACTGGTTCTGAGGCATCAAGGGATCACCAATTTGGTACTGGAGGGCAGCGTGGAGGGTAAAAATCATAGGGGGAGACCAAGAGATGAATACACTGAGCAGATTCAGGAGGATGTTGGTTGCAGTAGGTACTGGGAGATGAAGAAGCTTGCACAGGATAGAGTAGCATGCAGATCTGCATCAAACCAGTCTCAGGACACGCGATACTACCGCCATCTATATATATATATATATATATATATATATATATGTATGTATATCGCTACTCAGCGACTTTTGTCACCTCAGTGTGTAACTACCTTGGTTAGAAGGAAGTGTGATAGTTTGGATATTGACGTTAGAAGGGAACTGGTAAGTCCCCCTGCCTGTTTCTTACCTGTCCCATATTTATTGCCATTCTCTGTCAATACATGCCTTTATTTCCTGTTCCTGTTAACATATACAGATAAAAGAAAAATCGCACTAGACTAATTTGGGACAGCTCTGTCTATGGGCACGTGAATTCCGCTTTGAAAATGAAGATGTGACGAATAAAATTTGTTTGGGCTGACTCTAGCTACTCATTGCAGGAAAGAAACTGCAAATATTTGCCGAAATACCAAAGAAAACGCGACTGACAACTCTTAGGAGAGACACCCCATATGATGAGTTCATAATAATGGACCTTGCCGTTGGTGTGGAGGCTTGCGTGCCTCAGCGATACAGATAGCCGTACCGTAGGTGCAACCACAATGGAGGGGTATCTGTTGAGAGGCCAGACAAACGTGTGTTTCCTGAAGAGGGGCAGCATCCTTTTCAGTAGTTGCAAGGGCAACAGTCTGGATGATTGACTGATCTGGCCTTGTAACACTAATCAAAACGACCTTGCTGTGCTGGTACTGCGAACGGCTGAAAGCAAGGGGAAACTACGGCCGTAATTTTTCCCGAGGGCATGAAGGTTTACTGTATGGTTAAATGATGATGGCGTCCTCTTGGATAAAATATTCCGGAGGTAAAATAGTCCCCCATTCGGATCTCCGGGCGGGGACTACTCAAGAGGATGTCGTTATCAGGAGAAAGAAAACTGGCGTTCTACGGATCGGAGCGTGGAATGTCAGATCCCTTAATCGGGCAGGTAGGTTAGAAAATTTAAAAAGGGAAGTGGATAGGTTAAAGTTAGATATAGTGGGAATTAGTGAAGTTCGGTGGAAGGAGGAAGAAGACTTCTGGACAGGTAACTACAGGGTTATAAACACAAAATCAAATAGAGGTAATGCAGGAGTAGGTTTAATAATGAATAGGAAAATAGGATTGCGGGTAAGCTACTACAAACAGCATAGTGAACGCATTATTGTGGCCAAGATAGACACGAAGCCCATGCCTACTACAGTAGTACAAGTTTATATGCCAACTGGCTCTGCAGATAATGAAGAAATTGAAGAAATGTATGATGAAATAAAAGAAATTATTCAGATTGTGAAGGGAGACGAAAATTTAATAGTCATGGGTGACTGGAATTCGGCAGTAGGAAAAGGGAGAGAAGGAAACGTAGTAGGTGAATATGGATTGGGGGTAAGAAATGAAAGAGGAAGCCGCATGGTAGAATTTTGCACGGAGCACAACTTTATCATAGCTAACACTTGGTTCAAGAATCATAAAAGAAGGTTGTATACATGGAAGAAGCCTGGAGATACTGACAGGTTTCAGATTATATAATGGTAAGACACAGATTTAGGAACCAGGTTCTAAATTGTAAGACATTTCCAGTGGCAGATGTGGATTCTGGCCACAATCTATTGGTTATGACCTATAGATTAAAACTGAAGAAACTGCAAAAAGGTGGGAATTTAAGGAGATGGGACCTGAATAAACCAGAGGTTGTACAGAGTTTCAGGGAGAGCATAAGGGAACAATTGACAGGAATGGGGGAAAGAAATACAGTAGAAGAAGAATGGGTAGCTTTGAGGGATGAAGTAGTGAAGGCAGCAGAGGATCAAGTAGGTAAAAAGACAAGGGCTACTAGAAATCCTTGGGTAACAGAAGAAATATTGAATTTAGTTGATGAAAGGAGAAAATATAAAAATGCAGTAAATGAAACAGGCAAAAAGGAATACAAACGTCTCAAAAATGAAATCGACAGGAAGTGCAAAATGGCTAAACAGGGACGGCTAGGGGACAAATGTAAGGATGTAGAGGCATATCTCACAAGCGGTAAGATAGGTACAGCCTACTGGAAAAATAAAGTGACCTTCAGAGAAAATAGAAACACTTGTATGAATATTAAATGCTCAGATGGAAACCCAGTTCTAAGCAAAGAAGGTAAAGCAGAAAGGTTGAAGGAGTATATAGAGGGTCTATATAAGGACGATGTACTTGAGGAGTTTGATAGAGCACTGCGTGAAGAGTTTGATAGAGCACTGAAAGACCTGAGTCGAAACAAGGCCCCGGGAGTAGACAACATTCCATTAGAACTACTGACAGCCTTGGGACAGCCAAATCTGACAAAACTCTACCATCTGGTGAGAAAGATGTATGAAACAGGCGAAATACCCTCAGACTTCAAGAAGAATATAATAATTCCAATCCCAAAGAAAGCAAGTGTTGACAGATGCGAAAATTACCGAACTATCAGTTTAATAAGTCACGGCTGCAAAATACTAACGCGGATTCTTTACAGACGAATGGAAAAACTCGTAGAAACTGACTTCGGGGAAGATCAGTTTGGACGTGAGGCAGTACCGAAGGAAAGGCAAAACTACGTTTCTAGCATTTGTAGACTTAGAGAAAGCTTTTGACAATGTTGACTGGAATATGCTCTTTCAAATTCTGAAGGTGGCAGGGGTAAAATACAGGGAGCGAAAGGCTATTTACAATTTGTACAGAAACCAGATGGCAGTTATAAGAGTGTAGGGACATGAAAGGGAGGCAGTGGTTGGCAAGGGAGTGAGACAGAGTTGTAGTTTCTCCCCGATGTTATTCAGTCTTTATATTGAGCAAGCAGTGAAGGAAACAAACGAAAAATTCGGAGTATGTATTAAAATCCATGGAGAAGAAATAAAAACTTTGAGGTTCGCCGATGACATTGTAATTCTGTCAGAGATAGTAAAGGACTTGGAAGAGCAGTTGTATGGAATGGATAGTGTCTTGAAAGTAGGGTATAAGATGAACATCAACAAACGCACAACGAAGATAATGGAATGTAGTCGAATTAAGTCGGGTGATGCTGAGGGAATTAGATTAGGAAATAAGACACTTAAAGCAGTAGATGAGTTTTGTTATTTGGGGAGCAAAATAACTGATGATGGTCGAAGTAGAGAGGATATAAAATCTAGACTGGCAATGGCAAGGAAAGCGTTTCTGAAGAAGAGAAATTTGTTAACATCGGGTATAGATTTAAATGTCAGGAAGTCATTTCTGATAGTATTTGTATGTAGTGTAGCCATGTATGGAAGTGAAAAATGGACGATAAATAGTTTGGGCAAGAAGAGAATAGGAGCTTTTGAAATGTGGTGCTACAGAAGAATGCTGAAGATTAGATGGGTAGATCACGTAACTAATGAGCAGATATTGAATAGAATTGGGGAGAAGAAAAATTTGTTGCGCAACTTTACTAGAAGAAGGGATCGGTTGGTAGGACATGTGTTGAGGCATCAAGGGATCACCAATTTAGTATTGGGGGGCAACGTGGAGCGTAAAAATCGTAGAGGGAGACCAAGAGATGAATACACTAAATAGATTCAGAAGGATGTAGGTTGCAGTAGGTACTGGGAGATGAAGAAGCTTGCACAGGATAGAGTAGCATGGAGAGCTGCATAAAACCAGTCTCAGGACTGAAGACCACAACAACTGCAACATGTTTTGTCCGTACTAATATGAAATCCCGCGGGCGCCCCTGTAATGGATTGATGTAATCCCTGTGTTCTACTGGTTAGTTGTTGTAGTGGGGAAAGGACAGAACTTCAGGACAGAGCTGCAGTAGGACGGAGACACAAGAGTTAATGCTATTTATTCCTACATAGGACCTGCAGTTGGATAGAATGGATGCAATAACTGAAACAAGTTTACTGGATGAGCATACATCTGTACTGTCGCGCACGGTCATACATTTTCCCAAGATCGAGGAATACAAAGATTGCAGACTTTCAGTTCTAGAGTCAGTGGGATAGAAAGTGGGTGAGGCATATGAGCTGGTCGACAGAAGAAACTTTAGGACGGAAACCATTTTGGTTGATAGGGAGGGGTACTCTGCGACCATGGTTCGTATCCATCTTAATTAGAGCTTGCACTTTCACTCCTACTTGGATTTAATTTTTTTTTTTTTTTTTTTTGAAATTTGTGGTAAGTACATATGGGACCAAACTGCTAAGGACATCTATCCCTAGGCTTACACACTACTTAATATAACGTAAACTAACTTACGCTAAGGACCTCCGACGTGGGAACCAACGCGAACCGTGGCAAGGCGCCCTAGACCGTGGGATACCCCGCACGGTATTATAAGGTATCTGGGATCAAGGGATTCACCTTGCAGAGACCCCAATGTGTGCCACCTCTGATGTTCTGAACACGGGCGACCATCGCCTGGTGTGGGGGTCGGCGATAGGTGTCTGGACCTTCGTGCGGCAGATGCTGGCTTTAGTTATTCGCACGACTCCTCGTCAGATACCTTCTTACTGCTTCTCTTTCCGGTCACGGGATGCTTCCCATAAACGAAGACGAACTCCGTGAAATGGATTTGTGGACACGCAGTTCACTGCTAGTTTTCCGATGGCGAGAGAAATGTCTTTGATTTTTGACACGTCCTTAACGAACGACAATCCCAAATACAGACAATTTTTTCTCTACGTTTCTTTGTAATGTCTTTCTTAACCCACCCAGGCATTCGGATGTTGCTGCAATGAGAAGTTGATCCACGCATTTTCCACTCTCGGTACTGATTGTTTTCTCGTCATTGGAATGTTCTTCTCAGCAACGTCGGTTTCGTACTACGCTTGGCGATAATAAAATAACAAAATATAAATAAATAAATGAATAAAAATAACTAAATAAATCATTTAATCTCGTCTCATTGAGGTTCCCTACGTTTTCCTTGGTTCCTGGGAGAGGGAACGGGACATTGTGGCCAGGTCTTGTGTTGCAACCCCTACCTGCTTCACTCCCACCCCCTCCTCTGGATGGCACGAAGGTTCCATACAAAAACGAAGTCGGTAAGAAAAAAGATCTGGAGTTCGAGTCTCGGTTCGGCACACAGTTTTAATATGCCTGGAATTTCCATACCCGCGTTCACTCCGCTGCAGTTTTCTCAAATCACAATACCGATTAGGATTACTCTGCAGTCTTCTACGCGTGTCTGTCATCTGAATATTCACTGAATGGCTGCCAGAATTTCTCTTATAGAAAGTACTCACAAAAAAAGAACTTAAGTATGCTGTAACGTATGTATTTAATAATCTGCAGCTCGGTAAATTTGGGCGTTCCCTGAGCCATAGCAGCTCCAAGATATTATTATGATATATTATTGTATGTATTATTATTTGAAGCGACATTGTGGTATGATAATTTGTCGCTGAGGGGGAACAGGTGTTGATTTATCGATCACTAAAACTATTGATAAACATATAAACTTTTTAACTGCTATGAAAAAGAATCTACTGATCGATATTGTTTTGCCTGCTACTACATGCAAATCTGAACGATGCTTCAGTGCTCTATGGAGAGTAAGCGTATCGCCCGTCGTCTCGGAACAGCGTCATTGATCAGTAATCAAAAGGCTTTCGGTCCCGCGTTCGAACACCGCCACCGCACAAGCTTTGTAAAAAAAAATCACCAGCAACGGCGGCCGATGCCTTCCCGTGTAAGTCACCCTCATTCTGTCAATCGCCTTGGCAAAGAGGGCGGACGAGCAGGCAGAGGTTCAGGGCACACTCTTGCCTTTGGGGTGGGAAACTGCCCCTATAAGGGGCAATCAACGACATGAGAGTAGACAATGGAAACTATCACATTAAAGACACGCAACAGGTATCCACAGGACATGTGGCTTGTAACTGGCAAAAGATTCCGGACTAGTCCACCATTCGGATCTCTGGGAGGCGACTGTCAAGTGGGAGGTGGCCATGAGAAAAAGAATGAATAACCAACGAAAGGGTAACGTTCTGCTGGTTGGGGCGTGGAATGTCAGCAGTTTGAACCAGGTAGGGAAGGTAGAAAATGTGAAAAGGGAAACGCTAAGGCTCGCTCTTCGTATATTGGGGTCAGATAAGTGAAATAAAACGGACACAAGGATTTCTGGTCAATCGAATATAGGGCAATATTAACAGTAAAAGGTAAAACGGGAATATTATTTTTTATCAATAGCAAAGTAGAGCAGAGAATGAGTTACTGAGAACAGTACAGGTATACATGCCGACTTCGCAAGCACAATATGAAGACATAGACAAAGTTACGAAGGTGTTGAACGGGTAATTCAGAACGTAAAGAGAGATGAAAATGTAATAGAAATTTTTTTGGAGTCATCAGTCTTCAGACTGGTTTTATGCTGCCCGCCACGAATTCCTCTCCAGTGGCAACCTCTTCATCTCAGAGAAGCACCTGCAACCTTCGTCCTCAATTATTTGCTGGATGTATTCCAATCTCTGTCTTTCTCTACAGTTTTTGCTCTCTACAGCTCCCTCTAGTAACATAGAAGTCATTCCATCATGTCTTAACAGATGTCCTATCATCCTGTCCCTTCTCCTTATAAGCGTTTCCCATATATTCCTTTCCTCTCCGGTTTTGAACTGAACCTCCTAATTTCGTACCTTATCAGTCCACCTAGTTTTCAACATTCGCCTATAGAAACACATCTCAAATCCTACGATTCTCTTCTGTTCCAGTTTTCCTATAGCCCATCTTCGGCCTGACATGGCTGCTTGTCCTGTTCCAGAGGTTGCCCCTCAGTCTGTAAGATCCGGGTGGTCGCAGAGGGTGGGCTTACTGGTAGTTGGGAGCTCCAACGTCAGGCGCGTTATGTAGCCACTTAGGGATATGGCAGCAAGAGAGGGGAAGAAAACCAATGTGCACTCCGTGTGCATACCGGGGGGAGTCATTCCAGATGTGGAAAGGGTCCTTCCAGATACCATGAAGGGTACAGGGTGCACCCATCTGCAGGTGGTCGCTCATGTCGGCATCAATGATGTGTGTCGCTATGGATCGGAGGAAATCCTCTCTGGCTTCCGGCGGCTATCTGATTTGGTGAAGACTGCCAGTCTCTCTCGCGGGATGAAAGCAGAGCTCACCATCTGCAGCATCGTCGACACGACTGACTGCGGATCTTTGGTACAGAGCCGAGTGGAGGGTCTGAATCAGAGGCTGAGACGGTTCTGCGACCGTGTGGGCTGCAGATTCCTCGACTTGCGCCATAGGGTGGTGGGGTTTCGGGTTCCGCTGGATAGGGCAGGAGTCCACTACACGCAACAAGCGGCTACACGGGTAGCAGGAGTTGTGTGGCGTGGGCTGGGCGGTTTTTTAGGTTAGATGGCCTTGGGCAAGTACAGAAAGGGCAACAGCCTCAACGGGTGCGGGGCAAAGTCAGGACATGCGGGGACCAAGCAGCAATCGGTATTGTAATTGTAAACTGTCGAAGCTGCGTTGGTAAAGTATCGGAACTTCAAGCGCTGATAGAAAGCACCGAAGCTGAAATCGTTATAGGTACAGAAAGCTGGCTGAAGCCAGAGATATATTCTGCCGAAATTTTTACAAAGGTACAGACGGTGTTTAGAAAGGATAGATTGCATGCAACCGGTGGTGGAGTGTTCGTCGCTGTTAGTAGTAGTTTATCCTGTAGTGAAGTAGAAGTGGATAGTTCCTGTGAATTATTATGGGTGGAGGTTACACTCAACAACCGAGCTAGGTTAATAATTGGCTCCTTTTACCGACCTCCTGACTCAGCAGCATTAGTGGCAGAACAACTGAGAGAAAATTTGGAATACATTTCATATAAATTTTCTCAGCATGTTATAGTCTTAGGTGGAGATTTCAACTTACCAGATATAGACTGGGACACTCAGATGTTTAGGACGGGTGGTAGGGACAGAGCATCGAGTGACACTATACTGAGTGCACTATCCGAAAATTACCTCGAGCAATTAAACAGAGAACCGACTCGTGGAGATAACATCTTGGACCTACTGATAACAAACAGACCCGAACTTTTCGACTCTGTATGTGCAGAACAGGGAATAAGTGATCATAATGCCGTTGCAGAATCCCTGAATATGGAAGTTAATAGGAATATAAAAAAAGGGAGGAAGGTTTATCTGTTTAGCAAGAGTAATAGAAGGCAGATTTCAGACTACCTAACAGATCAAAACGAAAATTTCTGTTCCGACACTGACAATGTTGAGTGTTTATGGAACAAGTTCAAGACAATCGTAAAATGCGTTTCAGACAGGTACGTGCCGAGTAAAACTGTGAGGGACGGGAAAAACCCACCGTGGTACAACAACAAAGTTAGGAAACTACTGCGAAAGCAAAGAGAGCTTCACTCCAAGTTTAAACGCAGCCAAAACCTCTCAGACAAACAGAAGCTAAACGATGTCAAGGTTAGCGTAAGGGGGGCTATGCGTGGAGCATTCAGTGAATTCCAAAGTAAAATTCTCTGTACCGACTTGACAGAAAAACCTCGGAAGTTCTGGTCTTACGTTAAATCAGTAAGTGGCTCGAAACAGCATATCCAGACACTCCGGGATGATGATGGCATTGAAACAGAGGATGACACGCGTAAAGCTGAAATACTAAACACCTTTTTCCAAAGCTGTTTCACAAAGGAAGACCGCACTGCAGTTCCTTCTCTAAATCTTCGCACAAACGAAAAAATGGCTGACATCGAAATAAGTGTCCAAGGAATTGAAAAGCAACTGGAATCACTCAACAGAGGAAAGTCCACTGGACCTGACGGGATACAAATTCGATTCTACACAGAGTACGCGAAAGAACTTGCCCCCTTTCTAACAGCCGTGTACCGCAAGTCTCTAGAGGAACGGAAGGTTCCAAATGATTGGAAAAGAGCACAGGTAGTCCCAGTCTTCAAGAAGGGTCGTCGAGCAGATGCGCATAACTATAGACCTATATCTCTGACGTCGATCTGTTGTAGAATTTTAGAACATGTTTTTTGCTCGAGTATCATGTCGTTTTTGGAAACCCAGAATCTACTATGTAGGAATCAACATGGATTCCGGAAACAGCGATCGTGTGGGACCCAACTCGCTTTATTTGTTCATGAGACCCAGAAGATATTAGATACAGGCTCCCAGGTAGATGCCATTTTTCTTGACTTCCGGAAGGCGTTCGATACAGTTCCGCACTGTCGTCTGATAAAGTAAGAGCCTACGGAATATCAGACCAGCTGTGTGGCTGGATTGAAGAGTTTTTAGCAAAAAGAACACAGCATGTCGCTATCAATGGAGAGACGTCTACAGACGTTAAAGTAACCTCTGGCGTGCCACAGGGGAGTGTTATGGGACCATTGCTTTTCACAATATATATAAATGACCTAGTAGATAGTGTCGGAAGTTCCATGCGGCTTTTCGCGGATGATGCTGTAGTATACATAGAAGTTGCAGCATTAGAAAATTGTAGCGAAATGCAGGAAGATCTGCAGCGGATAGGCACTTGGTGCAGGGAGTGGCAACTGACCCTTAACATAGACAAATGTAATGTATTGCGAATACATAGAAAGAAGGATCCTTTATTGTATGATTATATGATAGCGGAACAAACACTGGTAGCAGTTACTTCTGTAAAATATCTGGGAGTATGCGTGCGGAACGATTTGAAGTGGAATGATCATATAAAATTAATTGTTGGTAAGGCGGGTACCAGGTTGAGATTCATTGGGAGAGTCCTTAGAAAATGTAGTCCATCAACAAGGAGGTGGCTCACAAAACACTCATTCGATCTATACTTGAGTATTGCTCATCAGTGTGGGACCCGTACCAGATTGGGTTGACGGAGGAGATAGAGAAGATCCAAAGAAGAGCGGCGCGTTTCGTCACAGGGTTATTTGGTAACCGTGATAGCGTTACGGAGATGTTTAACAAACTCAAGTGGCAGACTCTGCGAGAGAGGTGCTCTGCATCGCGGTGTAGCTTGCTCGCCAGGTTTCGAGAGGGTGCGTTTCTGGATGAGGTATCGAATATATTGCTTCCCCCTACTTATACCTCCAGAGGAGATCACGAATGTAAAATTAGAGAGATTAGAGCGCGCACGGAGGCTTTCAGACAGTCGTTCTTCCCGCGAACCATACGCGACTGGAACAGGAAAGGGAGGTAATGACAGTGGCGCGTAAAGTGCCCTCCGCCACACACCGTTGGGTGGCTTGCGGAGTATAAATGTAGATGTAGATGTACAATGCTGCACTCCAAACATACTTTCTCAGAAATTTCTTATTCAAATTAAGGCCTACGTTTGATGCTAGTAGGCTTCTCCTGGTCCGGAATGCCCTTCTTACCATTGCTAGTCTGCTTCTGATGTCTTCCTTGTTTCGTTCGTCACTGATTGTTTGCTGTCTAGGTAGTAGAATTCCTTCGTGACCATCAATCCTAATGTCAAGTTTCTCGCAGTTCTCATTTCTGCTACATCTCATTACTTTCGTCTTTCTTCGATTTACTCTCAATCCATATTCTGTACTCATTAGATCGCCCGTTTCGTTCAGCAGATCACGTAATTATTCTTCACTTTCACTCAGGATAGCAATGTCAGCAGCGAATCGTATCACTGATATCTTTTCACCCTGACTTTTAAGTCCTCTCCTGAATCTTTCTCTTATTTCCCTAATTGCTTCTTCGATGTACAGATTGAATGGTAAGGGTGCAAGACTACACCCCTGTCATATACCCTATTCAATCAGGGCACTTCGTTCTTGGTCGTCCACTCTTATTAGTCCCTCTTGCCTCTTGTGCATATTGTATATTACCCGTCTCTCCCTATAGCCTACAGCCATTTTTCTCAGAATTTCAAAAATCTTGCACCATTTTGCGTTGTCGAACGCTTTTTCAGGTTGACAAATCCTGTGAACGTGTCTTGATTTGTCTTTAGTTGTGCTTCCATTAGCAACCGCAACGTCAGAATTGCTCCTCTGGTACCTTTACCTTTCCTAAAGACAAACTGGTCGTCAACTAACACTTCCTGAATTTTCTTCTCCATTCTTCTGCATATTATTCTTATAAGCGACTTGGATGCCTGAGCTGTTAAGCTGATTGTGCAATAATTCTCGCACTTGTTAGCACTTGCAGTCTTCGGAATTTCCGAAAATCAGGTGGTGTGTTACCCGACTCATACATTGTACACACTAACTTGAGTGTTTTGTTGACACTTCCCCCAATGATTTTAGAAATTCTGACGGAATGTTAGATATGTCTTCGCCTTATTTGACCTTATGTCCTCCAAAGCTCTCTTAAAGTATGATTCTAATACTGGGTTCCCTATCTCTTCTAAGTCGACTTCTGTTTCTTGTTCTATCACAAAACACATGTCTTCCCCCTCATAGAGTCTTTCAATGTATTCTTTCCACCTATCGGCTCTCTCC
Organism: Schistocerca piceifrons; assembly: GCF_021461385.2. Taxonomy (NCBI): domain Eukaryota; kingdom Metazoa; phylum Arthropoda; class Insecta; order Orthoptera; family Acrididae; genus Schistocerca; species Schistocerca piceifrons. The sequence continues at coordinate 188,820 of NW_025728979.1, read as the reverse complement.
TCTGCGTTTAACAGTGGAATTCCCGTTACGCTCTTAATGTTACGACCCTTGCTTTTAATTTCACCGAAGGTTCTTTTGGCTTTCCTATATGCTGCGTCAGTCCTTCTGACAATCTTTTTTTTCGATTACTTTGCATTTTTCAGCCGGCCGAGGTGGCAAAGCCGTTCTAGGCGCTACAGTCTGGAACCGCGCGACCGCTACGTTCGCAGGTTAGAATCCTGCCTCGGGTATGGATGTTTGTGATGTCCTTAGGTTCGTTAGGTTTAACTAGTTCTAAGTTCTAGGGGACTGATGACCTCAGATGTTAAGTCCCATAGTGCTCAGAGCCATTTGAACCATTTTGCATTTTTCACGCAGGCATTTCATCTTAGCTTACCTGCACTTTCTGTTTATTTCATTCGTCATCGACTTGTACTTCTGTATTCCTGAATTTCCCTGAACATTTTTGTACGTCCTTCTTTCATCGATGAGCTGAAGTATTTATTCTGTAACCCGTGGCTTCTTCTCAGTTACCTTCTTTGTACCTATGTTTTTCTTTCCAACTTCTTTTATTGTCCTTTTTAGAGATAACCATTCCTCTTCAACTGTACTGCCTACTGAGCTACTCCTTATTGCCGTATCTATAGCCTTAGAGAACTTCATGCGTATCTCGTCATTCTTTAGTACTTCCGTATCCCAATTCTTTGCATATTGGTTCTTTCTGACTAATCTCTTGAACTTCAACTACGCTTCACCAATACTATATTGTGATCTGAGTCTATATCTGCTCCTGGGTACACGTTACAATCCAGTATCTCATTTCGGAAACTTTGTCTGACCACGATGTAATCTAACTGAAATTTTCCCATATTACCTGGCATTTTACAAGTATACTTCCTCCTCTCGTGGTTCTTGAGCGGAGTGTTAGCTATTAATAGTTGAAATTTATTGCAGAACCCAATTAGTCTTTCTCCTCTCTCATTTCTTGTACCAAGCCCACATTCTACTGTAACTTTTTCTTCTACTGCTTCCCCTACAACTGCATTGCACTTCCCCATGACTATTAGATTTTCATCTGCCTTTACGTACTGTATTACCTTCCAATGTCCTCACATACTTTCTCTATCTCTTCCTGTTCAGCTTGCCTTGTCGACATGTATACCTGAACTATCGTTGTCGGTGTTGGTTTACTGTCGATTCTGATAAGAACAACCCTATCACTGAACTGTTCACAGTAACACACTGCCTGCCCTAACATAGTATTCATGACGAATCCTACCCCCATATTACCCCATACACATCTGACCAGAAATCCTTGTCTTCTTTCCATTTCACTTCACTGACCATCTCTATATCTAGACTGAGCCTTTGCAATTCCCTTTTCAGATTTCCTAGTTTCCCTACCATATCAAGCTTCTGGCATTCCTCGTCGCGACTTGTAGAACGTTATCCTTTCGTTGGTTATTCGCTCTTTTTCTCAAGGTCACCTCCCTCTTGGCAGTCCCCTCCCCGAAATCCGAATGAGTGACTGTTCCGGAAACTTTTGCCAATGGAGAGATCATCATGGTACTTTTTCAATTACAGGCCAAATGCCCTGTGGATACACGTTATATATCTTTAATGCAGTGGTTTCCATTGTCTTCCGTATCCTCATCGCGTTGATCATTGCTGATTCTTCCACCTTTGGGGTAAGTATCCCACCCCAAGGACAAGAGGATGCCCTGAACCTTTGTCCGCTCCTCCGCCCTCTTTGACGAGGCCGTTCACAGAACTAGGGCGACTTCTTATGTCGAAGTCTTCGGCCGTAAATGCTGATTATCAATCGATATTTATGCGGTGGGATGTTTAGAACACGTGACCGAGGATTACTAATCGAAAATGCTACCCCTCCTTTTTCTTATAGAATCCGCCATCCACAGTGTCAGTGCCCTGCGTGGCGTCCATGAAAACAATTTTGCTTTGGATGAAAGTAGAATATCTTTGATTATAAAACATAAAATAGCTCCTTCTGCAACTGTAACTACGGCGACCGTGCATTCAAGGTCTTGACATAAAAGGAAAGTAGAGGAACTCGAAGAATTCACCAAATCATTAAATTAAGAAGTCTCTGATTCGAAGAAAGATAAATAATGTCCAGAAAATCATGGCGTACATAGTCAAGCTCAACATTGATAGGTCCTACATTGCATTGAGCAGTGAAGTCCACCGGTCGCAAAATTCCGAACAGACACTGTGTTATCCCCGGCTCATCCGCCTGCAGTATCCTGGACGTCCGGGTGAGAAACATCGCACGACACTGCATCCGGTCTTGCCTGAAGCCCAACCCACCTATGCTTCTGTCTAGGGTCGCCGTGTTGAAGGACGCTTTGAAGATTTTCCTCTTCCAGGTATACCAGCACGCTACAGCTAGAATCTTACGCGCAATTTCCGATGGAATCGGTAGTACCGCCGCTATACGAAGAATTTTGCTCAGGATGTAAGCTTTAATGAACTATACTCTTTGGAGTAGATCTAAAGCCCGGACGTTGTTCTCCCGAAGCATGCCACGAATGACGTTCAATTTAGTTGACCATTTAGTAGATATCATTTCTTTTGAGTTTGGCATGAGGCAAATTCGAAGTTGAAATCTTGATGTGGTTTCCTCGAGCCATGTCGTGTCCACTTTGCCGGAGTTTTGGCTCAGATGCATGAGTTGGGATTTCTGAAGATTAAGCTGTGCACCCGGAGAGCTGTTAAATGTTGACGGAATCCGTCGCAGGATGTTCATTCCGTCAGTTGTATTTCCGATTACACTGATGTCGTCTGCATAGGCTTAACGTACTGTTTTGACATTAAAGACTTTTAAGCCCGTTAAAGACCCATGCAGTTCCCGGAGTAAGGTTCCACAAATATAGCATACAACGTCATTGAAAGAGGACTGCTCTGACGGACTGATTGGTTGATTGGAACGGGGCTAATTAGTTGTACATTAAACTTAATCCTGGAAGTGGTGCCACGTACTCATTTCCGGATGACATGTAAAAATCGTTCATCAAATCCCATTTTCCTCACAGTTTTCTGGAAAAACCTGTGATCTGTTCTGTCAAATGCTTTGTCAAAAACCCAAAGACGCTAAAGCAAGCTGGCACTTACAGACCCATGACAAGCGAATAATATCTCTATATCCACACAGAGTATAGAGCATGGATCGTCCTAACGTCCGGCTTCAGTCTGGCGTTCAAGACGCGTCTGAAAATTTTAAAATTCAGTGTACAGCGCAGTGTAATAAGTCTCCACGTGACGTTTGATCGAAATTTCATCGGTGTACACTGCACCCTCTCCGTCTATTAAACGTTGAATGATTTTCTCTTGCACACGCCTTATATCCCTCACGATGTGGAAAAGGGAAGTGCGATCTTGCGCAACATAATCCACACTTCGCGGCCATATCCTCTAACCATCTAAGAACCTCCGTGCCAAATCAGCAATTTTTGACTTTATCTGTTTGATTTCCAAGATATTAGTGGTTAGTTGAGAAGGGATGGTGTACAGGTCGAGCAAACAGTGGAAATAGAATTCGGTGGTGCGCTTATGCCAATAGGCTCGGTCTCTGGACCACTGAATGACACATTTACGGAGGTGTGACTTGACGTACCGTATCTACCAACTAATCCGGTCTCTGTAACAAGGCAGAAATCGAAGACAAGCGGTCCAAGTTTCGTTGATTGCCTGTTTCAGACAGTCTTCAAGCAATAAGGAGATGTTGAACTACCAGGTGTCGCGTCCGAGAAATGTGTGTTGCTTCTCGTGTCTCAAGGTGATGTGGTAAGCGACATGGTCTGAAAAGCTCGCCGTCAAATATTCACAGTCGATTACGTTGGCCAGAATCCCTCTACTGGCATAAAGCGGGCTAATATACTTGCTGAATCTCTGGTAACATACGTAAAACGCACGTCTTAAGAATGAAAATAGGCCCAAGTGTCTTCCATACTAAGTTCATTAATTAGAACAGACAGCTCACCACACACATGAAAATTCGGAGGCTGATCAACTTTGCGCAAAACACAATTAAAATCCCCGCCTATGACTACATTTGTCCGAACGTTCGAGTAAAGGTTCATAATTGCATCTTTAAAAGAGTCGCTTCTATTTCGTTTGCTAATAGAGCCTGTTGGTGCATACATGTTGATGTGAAGACTGATTCCTCTGGCGGTGTGCAAGAGATTGGCACTGAACCGTATCATCTTCATCTTTGCCTAGGTGTGGTGTGTCGTCTTCTTGAGCCTTGGCTTTCCTCTGCCGCGATTGCTTTAAATTTCGGAGGGCGCTGCGTTCTGTAGAGAGACCTGCTGAAGACGAGAGTATCGAGTACTGCTGCCGGAGTGAGACGGGGAGTTTAGTTTCCGGTTGTGTGGTAGCGCAATGTTGCGGGAAAGGTGGTATAACTTCCTGTGAACGCACGTGATTGCTACGAGCGTGTGTACTCGGGACGGCGGCAGTCGTTCTGGACGGTCTGTGTGATAAAGAAGCTCGGCGTGGCAACTGCTGACGCGGTGTGTCCGCGTTGCTATGGCGGAACTGGGGCGATTGACATAACTCGAGTTGCTGCTGGTTGCAACCTGTCGCCGAATGCTTGTCTGCCTTCTGGACTAACGGTGAGAATTTCTTGACTTGATGTGTCTCACTCAATTTCTGCCCGTGTCGTCGGGTGTGTTTTGCTCTAAGGTCGTGTGCCATGGTGTTTCGCGATTTTAGTAGGCTCTGGCGTGCCCGAAATCCCGATTCAATGATCTGCTGTTATATTGTCAAGTGTGACTATCACTAAAAACGAGTGGTAACTCTCTGTGCCTTAATAACTGAACCTAAAATATTATCTGTGGTTGAAATTTTATTCTGACCCAAGTGCAATAACGATCTAGTATTTTACTGTTTGTTGAGTGGTATTATTATATAGTACTGGTCGTCACATTTACTAAGTCGAAGATTTACGAAGGCCAGTGGGCGTCATTAACAGTTCCTGCCTAGATAGGCGTTATATTTTGAACCATGTGTTTCAGTGCTTAGTAATTTTTATTTTGTGTGTTATAGAGAGTTGCTGCCATGCCCTATGTGGACTATTCGCCACGTTGAAGTTTCTAGTTGTTCTGCTGGTCTGTGCATATTGCTAATGCAAGTAGTCCTAGCACAGCTGATTGTAAAGTTTTCCTAGTAATGAGGAGCACGGGCTGGTTTTAAGTGCTAACTCACTAACTTCAACCATTCTCAAATATTTATAACTACTGATATTCAGGCCCTTCAGGCCGAGTGGCGACGTCACTACCCCTTTTTGGTTATGAATTTTATCTTGTTAGCTTGTTTCATTAAAAAAAAGAAACACCTTTAGTATATGAATTTGTCTTTTGGTCTTTACTGCTCCTTAGGACGTAGTAAATTAACTGTTGGTTTTGCATTATCAAAACAGCATTTGTGGTTATACTTGATTGGCCCTTCTGGTCGAATGATTAGTCATTCCTTTCAGTAAGTTATTGTATTTGTCAATAATCAAAAGTGTTGGGTCCTTCAGGCCGTGATTATCTCCTTATGTTGAATCTTAAGGTTGTCATTCTGACATTACAGTTGTGAATGTTCAGCGGCCCTTCAGGCATATAGTTTAAAATTTTTTGTGTGTTTTGTGATATATCTATATATGTTGGTACCAGTGAACAAGTGTTTTTTAATGTTTAATAATATTAAATTATGTTTGAAACGGTAACCTCATTTGGGTCTACGCTTTCACTCCCTGCAGCCTTTGAGCTCTGCTTACCTTACGTTTTGGTTAAGTTTTCCCATACCACGACGCATCAGGCGCCTATGCAAAGGAAGCCTTCCTTACACAAAGCCGCAGTACCAGCTGCAATTCCAATGTTGACAATGGCGTCGTAAACAGTTATCTGCCGGCCGTTGTGGCTGAGCGGTTCTAGGCGCTTAAGTCCGGAACCGCGTTGCTGCTACGGTCGCAGGTTCGAATCCTGCCTTGGGCATGGATGTGTGTGATGTCCTTAGGTTAGTTAGGTTTAAGTAGTTCTAAGTCTAGGGCACTGATGACCTCAGACGTTAAGTCCCATTGTGCTTCGAGCCATTTGAACCATTTGTTGAACCAGTTATCTTAGTGATATTCGCACCTGTCATTTCTTGTAGCCACTAAGTTTCAACATCCGCCGCATATAAATAATCTTTGAGGCATTGTACCTTTACGTCTGAGTCTATCCTGTTAATATTAATAGCCGCTAGCTTGTCAGCTTGCATTTAAGTGCCGGCCGAAGTGGCCGTGCGGTTAAAGGCGCTGCAGTCTGGAACCGCAAGACCGCTACGGTCGCAGGTTCGAATCCTGCCTCGGGCATGGATGTTTGTGATGTCCTTAGGTTTAAGTAGTTCTAAGTTCTAGGGGACTAATGACCTCAGAAGTTGAGTCCCATAGTGCTCAGAGCCATTTTTTGCATTTAAGTATACAAACATTCTTAGTTGCTGTTATGGACAACCACGTATACCGGCATACATTCTTCGTAACCGTACCATCAGATATCCGAACACCAGCCGTTCCTTTGCGGGTTTTCCCTCTGAAAGTAAGCACCAAAACTCCGAGAACCGGTTTTCCACGAGGAGGAAGACTACAGTTCTAGTAAATGCGGCGGTGTTGGAAAGCGCAGCTATTGCAAATTCCATAAGAAGTGACTCTGTAAAACAGCCGTTTCCGAACTATCGTCTGCAGTATCCTAATATGCGGCGCTAAGTACTTCTGATAGATATGACAATTCAGTACAGAGCCCATCTACACACTTCGGTATCTTGGATGGAAGTGGGTGTTCCTTCTTGTGTTTCACCATCTTTCCATAACGGTTCATTTTAAACGGTGGAAGGTGAAGGTTCCTCGATGTTTATATTTTCCGACAAACTATCAGTAGCTGCCTTCCTGTCAACATCTGCAGCCACCCGCATTTGACTCGTGAGTCCTGTAGGTTTTGGTTTCAGTTTTTCTGCGGCGTCAGAGGCCCCTTCACGTGCAATTCGCTGTTTTTATTCTTCTGCGGGGATGACCCAACAATCCGCGGCCAACTGCGGTCGCCACCTGAAGAGGCGACAGTGATATTCTCTGTGGTACTTTAGGCGTCTGGAACATTAATTAAGGGTGCTGGGGCAGTTGCTGTGGCGACGGACGGTGTGTCACTGTACTTGTCCACTCCAGGAGTGCTAGTTCTGCAAGGTACGCAGAAGAGCTTCTGAAGCTTTGAAGATAGGAGACGAGGTACTGACAGAATTGAAATTGGGAGGACGGGTCGTGAGTCGTGCTTGGGTAGCTTAGAGCCGGCACGGTAGCTCAGCGTGTTCGGTCAGATGGATAGTTGCCCTCTGTAGTAAAAAGTGACTGAGTCATTAGATCGACGATGACTTGAACGGGTGTCATCGGACGTTCGCCCCGCACAAACGCAATGAACGATCACGAAACAAAATGAGTTAGAAGAAAGGATGGTATAGCACTTGCCCGCGAAAGGGAAAGGTCCTGAGTTTGAGTCTCGGTCCGGCACATAGTTTTAATCTGCCGGGAAGTTTCATGAAGAAATATGTCTGAAGGTGTCTGAGGCTGTAGGTACTACGATGTTCAATAGCTCAGTAGGCACTTCAGTTGAAGAGGATGTGTTATATCCTAGCCAGTAATGCCACCCGAGCCCGTTGCCAAAAGGTTGGCAGCATCAAAGTCCGGACGCCGTCCGCATAAGCAGCGCCAGTGAGACAGGAAATCGCCGCAAGTCTGCGCGCGCCACCACTGGCTTCTGGTTTCTTAAGCGCTGGAGTTGCGAGCGCTAGGACAGTTCTGTATTCGCCGCTCAGTTGTATACTCGCCACCGAATTGTGTACTTGCTAGTCAGTTGTGTGTTCATCGCAGCAGAGTTGTTGTTTGTCGTCAGCCGACGCTGACCTAGCCGCTCCGATTCGAACTAGACAGATCTCTGTAGACACGGAGTTCACTATTGTGTTTCTGTATCTTCGACAATAAAGATAAGTACCGACTTTTATTTAACCAGAGTGTTTGGGTTTTCATCTTTCTGTTCACTGTTCCAGCGGACCGGTCGGCCCGCTATTAAAAGTGTGGCGGTGACTTCGTAAGCCGCTTCTACAGCGAATTGTTTGTCGCTACGAACACCGCCACAAAACTGGCGACGAGAATGGGATTACTGGCTAGGATATAAAAGGATGGACATCTCTAAAACGGGGACCACCGAAGTTAAAAAGAGAAACATTCCTACAAAAAAGCACCTGTGAAGAAAGCGTGGGTAACAGAAGAAAGCTGCGCGGGGTAGCCCCACGTTCGGAGGCGCCTTACCGCTGTTCGCGCGCTCCCCCCGTTAGAGGTTTGAGTCTTTCCTCGTGTGTGTGTGTGTGTGTGTGTGTGTGTGTGTGTGTGTGTGTGGTGTTGTCCTTAGCGTAAGTTAACGTTAGATCAAGTAGTTTGTAAGCCTAGGGACTGATGACCTCAGCAGTTTGGTCCCATAGGAACATACTACATATTTCCAAATTTACCGAACAGAAGAAATACTCCGGGTCATCGACGACAGAAGGAAGTACAAAACGTTCAGGGAAATTAAGGAATAGAGAAATACGGGTCACTTAGGAATTAAATAGAGGAAATGCAGGGAAACAAAGGTGAATCTGCTGCATGAAAAACGTGAGGAATTTAAAAAAACCTATGATTATTGGAAGCACACACTCAGCACATTGAAAAGTCAAAACAGTCCGCGTGCTTCTTAAAAGCAAGAGTGGTAACATTACGAGAGCATTAGAAACTTCGGCCGGCCGCGGTGGTCTAGCGGTTCTAGGCACGCAGTCCGGAACCGCGCGACTGCTACGGTCGCAGGTTCGAATCCTGCCTCGGGCATGGGCGTGTGTGATGTCCTTAGGTTAGTTAGGTTTAAGTAGTTCTCAGTTCTAGGGGACTGATGACCACAGATGTTAAGTCCCATAGTGCTCAGAGCCATTTGAACCATTAGAAACTTCACTGTTAAATGGATAGTATAGCGGATATGTCGAAAGACTACACAGAAAACCTCTGTGAGGGAGAGGGCATGTCCGATGACGTGATGGAAGAAGAAACAGGAGTCGGTATAGAAGAGGTAGCGGATCCAGTATTAGAGCTTTCGGTGACTTGATATCGAATATGGTAGAAGAGATAGATAATATTACATCATAATTTCTATAATCATTGCAGGAAGTCGCGACAAAACGTATAGACTGTATGAGACTGGCAACATACCATAAGACTTTCGGAAAAACGTCATCCACACAATTCGAAGAATGCAAGAGCTGACATATGGAGAATTATCGCACAATCACCTAAACGGCACGTGCAACCAAGCTGCTGATAAGAATAAGATACAGAAGGATGGAAAAGAAAATTGAGGATCTGTTACATGACGATCGGTTTGGCTTTAGGAACGCTAAAGGGAGCAGAACAGTTGCGGTTGATAAAGAAAATAAGACTGAAGAAAAGCAAGCAACCTCCATCGGACTTGTTGACCTGGAAAAAGCATTGGACAAAGTCATACGGTCCAAGATGTTAGAAATTCTAAGAAAAATAAGGGTAAGAAATAGGGAAAGACAGGTAACATACAATACGTACAAGAGCCAAGAGGGAATATTAAGAGCGAAAGATAAAGAACGAAGTGCTGGGGTTAAAAGGAGTGTAAGACAAGGATGTATTCTTTCATCCCTACTGCTCAGTCTATACGTCGAAGAAGCATTGACGGAAATTAAAGAAAGATTCAAGAGCGGAATTAAAATTTAACGTGAAAGGATATCAATGCTAAGATTCGCTGGTGACATTGCTGTCCTCAGTGAAAGAGAATAAGAACAGCAGGATCTGTTGAACGGAATGAACAGTCGAATGAGTACGGAATATGGATTGAGAGTATATTTAAGAAAGCAGAAAGTAATGAGAAGTAGCAGAAATGAGAACAGTGAGAAACTTAACTTCAGACTGGGTGATCACGAAGTAGACGAAGTCAAGAAATTCTGCTACCTGGGCAGCAAAATAAACCATGATGTTCGGAGCAAGGAGGACATTGAAAGCACTGCCAAAAAGGGCATTCCTTGCCAATATCAAACATAGACTTTAATTTGAGGAAGAAATTTCTAAGAGTATACATTTGGAACAATATTCTACATTAGTGAAACATGGACTGTGGGGCCTGCTTAGCTGGGTGGTAACGTGCTCGCCTCCCATGCAAGCGGGCCCGGGTTCGATTCCCAGCCGGGTTGGAGATTTTCTGCACTCGGGGACTGGGTGTTGTGTTGTCCTCGACATCATCATTTCATCCTCATCACCGGCGCGCAAGTCGCCCAACGTGGCGTCGACTGAAATAAGACTTGCACTTGGCGGCCGATCCCCGGATGGGGCCTCACAGCTAACGATGTCATACGCTCATTTAATTTCCATGGACTGTGGGAAAACCGGAACAGAAGAGAATCGAAGCATTTGAGATTTGGTGCCGCTGAAGAATGCGAAAAATTTGGTGGACTGATAAGGTAAGGAATGTGGGGGTTTTCCCCAGAATCGGTGAGGTAAGGAATATGTGGAAACGCTCAGGAGAAGTAGGGACAGGATGACAGAATATCCGTTAAGACCTCAGGGACTTGTTTCCATGGTACTAAAGGTAGCTGTAGAGGGTAGAAGCTGTGTAGGTAGAGAGAAAGACTGGAATCCATCCAGGACATAAGTGACGACATAGGTTGCAATAAGCAACTCTGAGATGTTCAGGTTTGCATAAGAGAGGAATTCGTGGTGGGCCGTATCAAACCAGTCAGGATCCCCCTGCGGGTCCAGGGTAAGAATAGGCCCGAGGTATTCCTGCCTGTCGTAAGAGGCGACTAAAAGGAGTCCCACCCCCTCAAGGGGGTCGTTAGCGCCTGCGTCCGGAGACGGACGGTTCCACGACCTCTATTTGCGGTCATTTTGCTTTTTCACTTCTCGTTTCTTCCTTCCTTTGGTAGGTTCCTTTCTTTGCTCTTTTCCACCTCAGTCTTCCTTACTCTTTCCTTGTCTTCTTCTCCTTGCCTTCTCATTGCCTTCTTCTCATTGCCTTCTCATTGCCTTCTCATTGCCTTCTCATTGCCTTCTTCTCCTTGCCTTCTCATTACCTTCTTCTCCTTGCCTTCTCTGGTCTCCGCCTCGGCGTTTGAGACAGTCTGTCCTCTCTCTCCCTCTCTCTCCTCCTTTTCCTCTTCTTCCTTCCTCCCTGTGCGTGCCTGATGGCCGACCCACGCGTTCGCACGCGTAGCCGGTGACGGGGTAACGCGTAATTCCCCGCCCTGGGTAGACATGTAAGGCACTCGCGTACCCCCTGGTAAAGGCCAGGCCCGGGGAGGGGTGATTGCCTGAGCTGATACCTTCTGACCATGCCGATTGGTCCCTCCGTCTGGTTCTCGGGAGGTGTGACCTGAGGTGTAAACATTCACCTAAGGCGGGAGTGCCCTCTGAGAGGGTCCCCACAAGGAAGGAGCGCGCCATCGGAGACGCTGGCAATCATGGGGGATTCCTCCGCAATGGATTTCACTCCATCTGTCTCGACTTCTGCCCAAAAACGGAAACGTGACCAGCCATCAGTGACAAAAGTACTACCACCTGCCCCACAGTTCCTCGTCGTTTCTCGATCTGAGGACGGAAAGGATTTTTCCTCTGTCAACCCTTTCGTTATTCAGAAGGGTGTAGATGCCATAGCCGGATCTGTCAAATTTTGTACCAGGTTGCGTAACGGTACCTTATTACTAGAAACTGAGAGCGCCTTTCAGGCACAAAAACTGCTTCAGGCCACACTCCTGTACACGTTCCCTGTGCGGGTGGAGGCTCACCGAACTTTGAATTCGTCTCGTGGTGTGGTCTATACTAGCTCCCTCGACGGACTGACTGACGAGGAGATTCAATCTTTCCTCGCTGAGCAGGGCGTGACGGCTGTCCATAGGGTCATGAAAAAGGTCAACAATGACCTTGTACCGACCCGGACACTTTTCTTGACCTTCGATAGTGTTAAGCTGCCATCGCGCATCAAGGCGGGCTACGAGGTTATTTCTGTTCGCCCCTATGTCCCGACACCTACGCGCTGTTACCAGTGTCAGCGTTTCAATCACACTCGACAGTCTTGTTCCAATGCGGCTAAATGTGTCACTTGTGGCAGGGATGCCCATGAGGGTGACTGTCCACCTCCGTCTCCTCGTTGTGTGAACTGTCAGGGTGACCATGCCGCATCCTCCCGCGACTGTCCTGTCTACAAGGAAGAACGCTGTATCCAAGAAATTCGGGTCAAAGAGAAAGTGTCCACCTCGGCTGCTCGCAAGCTATTGGCTAGTAGGACGCCCACGCAGCTCCCAGCGGGGAAATACAGTACTGCCCTCGCCTCTCCTCGGACTACCAGGGAGGTGGCAACCCAGACATGCGATCTGACCTTCAGCACCACGGTCGTCCGTTCGGCCAGTGCTAAGATCGCCCGGTCGACGTCTCCTCTTCCTCCCGTCACCCCTCAGACCCAAGCACCTTCATCAGCTTCTGCCAAGATGAAGACCCAGAAGTCAGATGCACGGGCCTTTAAGAAGGAACCGTCCCGTGCAGACTTCCTACGTACCTCGACCTCCCAGCCTTCGACCGGTACTTCCACCAAACGTCCTTCCAAGAAGGCTCCTAGGAAGCACAGTTCTCCTTCTCCGCCACGGCGCATTTCTTCTCCTGCGCCACCCAGCGGTTGCCGCCCCAGGCCGTCATCCGTTTCGCCTGGCCGCACCGCTGGTAGCCGAACATCTGGCCGTTCACCGGCGGAGGAAGCTCCCCCTCCCGGCCATCTTCCCAAGATGGCCGATGAACCTATAGACCCAATGGACGAAGACTGTCCACCTACTGATAGCGGCGGCAGTGCTCGCTCGAAGCCAGGCCGTAAGCGGCCTTCGAGGTGACCCCTTCTTTTATCTTCCTTTTCTTACGATGGCACTTATTCACTGGAATATTCGCAGCATTCGCTCCAATCGATAGGACTTGAAGTTGCTGCTCCGCTTGCACCGTCCACTCGTCGTAGCCCTCCAGGAAACGAAGCTACGCCCATGCGATCAAATTGCCTTGGCACACTACACCTCTGTGCGTTTTGACCTACCCCCTGTGGTAGGTATCCCGGCTCATGGAGGGGTTATGTTGCTGGTCCGGGATGATATTTACTATGATCCCATCACGTTGCACACCGGCCTGCAGGCAGTTGCCATCCGCATTACTCTCCCCACTTTTACATTTTCCATTTGTACCGTTTACACTCCATCGTCATCTGCCGTTACCAGGGCAGACATGATGCAACTTATTGCTCAGCTACCTGCACCAGTTTTGTTAACTGGAGACTTCAATGCCCACCATCCCCTTTGGGGCTCTCCAGAATGCTGCCCGAGGGGCTCCCTGTTAGCAGACCTTTTCAACCACCTCAACCTTGTCTGCCTCAATACTGGCGCCCCTACTTTTCTTTCGGACACATCTCACACCTATTCCCATTTAGACCTCTCTATATGTACTCCCCAACTTGCACGCCGGTTTGAGTGGTATGCACTTTCTGATACATATTCGAGCGACCACTTCCCGTGTGTTATCCATCTCCTGCAGCATACCCCCTCTCCGTGCTCCTCTAGTTGGACCATCTCCAAGGCAGACTGGGGGCTCTTCTCTTCCAGGGCGACCTTTCAGGATCAAACCTTCACAAGCTGCGATCGTCAGGTCGCACACCTCACGGAAGTCATTCTCGCTGCTGCTGAATATTCCATCCCTCACCCTACTTCTTCTCCACGTCGCGTACCGGTCCCCTGGTGGACCGCAGCATGTAGAGATGCTTTACGTGCTCGTCGACGTGCTTTACGCACCTTCAAACGCCACCCTACAGTGGCGAATTGTATCAATTATAAACGATTACGTGCTCAGTGTCGTCGTGTTATTAAAGACAGCAAGAAAGCCAGCTGGGCTGCTTTCACAAGCACCTTCAACAGTTTTACTCCTTCTTCTGTTGTCTGGGTTAGCCTGCGCCGGCTATCTGGCACTAAGGTCCACTCACCAGTTTCTGGCTTGACGGTCGCGAATGACGTCCTTGTGGCCCCTGAGGATGTCTCCAATGCCTTCGGCCGCTTTTTCGCCGAGGTTTCGAGCTCCGCTCATTACCACCCTGCCTTCCTCCCCCGCAAACAGGCAGAGGAGGCTAGGCCACCCAACTTGCGCTCCTCGAATCGTGAAAGTTATAATGCCCCATTCACCATGCGGGAACTCGAAGACGCACTTGGCCGATCACGGTCCTCCGCTCCAGGGCCTGATTCTATTCATATTCAGATGCTGAAGAACCTTTCTCCTGCGGGTAAAGGTTTTCTTCTTCGTACTTACAATCGCATCTGGATTGAGGGACATGTTCCCGCATGCTGGCGCGAGTCTATTGTTGTCCCGATTCCTAAGCCGGGGAAGGACAAGCACTTGCCTTCCAGTTATCGACCCATCTCGCTTACCAGCTGTGTCTGTAAAGTGATGGAGCGAATGGTTAACTCTCGGTTGGTTTGGCTGCTCGAGTCTCGACGCCTACTTACCAATGTACAATGTGGATTTCGTAGGCGCCGCTCTGCTGTCGACCATCTGGTTACCTTGTCGACCTTCATTGTGAATAACTTCTTGCGGAAGCGCCCGACCGCGGCTGTGTTCTTTGATTTGGAGAAGGCTTACGACACCTGTTGGAGGGCGGGCATTCTCCGCACCATGCATACATGGGGCCTTCGCGGTCGCCTCCCTCTTTTTATTCGTTCCTTTTTAATGGATCGACAGTTCAGGGTACGTGTGGGTTCTGTCCTGTCAGACACCTTTCACCAGGAGAATGGGGTGCCACAGGGCTCAGTTTTGAGCGTCGCTCTCTTCGCCATAGCGATCAATCCAATAATGGATTGCCTCCCAGCTGATGTATCAGGCTCCCTTTTCGTAGACGATTTTACCATCTATTGCAGCGCGCAGCGTACGTGTTTCCTGGAGCGCTGTCTTCAGCGTTCTCTTGACCGTCTTTACTCCTGGAGTGTCGCCAATGGCTTCCGTTTTTCTGCCGAGAAGACGGTCTGTATTAACTTCTGGCGCTACAAAGAGTTTCTCCCACCGTCCTTACGACTCGGTCCCGTTGCTCTCCCATTCGTGGAGACAACAAAATTTTTAGGTCTTACATTTGACAGGAAACTTAGTTGGTCTCCACATGTGTCATATTTGGCTGCCCGTTGTACCCGTTCTCTAAATGTCCTCCGTGTTCTCAGTGGTATGTCGTGGGGAGCGGATCGAACCGTCCTGCTTCGTCTATATCGGTCGATCGTCCGCTCCAACCTGGATTATGGGAGCTTCGTATACTCCTCTGCACGGCCATCCATCTTACGCCGCCTCAACTCCATACAACATCGGGGTTTACGACTTGCGATCGGAGCGTTTTATACTAGTCCCGTCGAGAGTCTTCATGCTGACGCTGGTGAGTTGCCACTCACCTACCGGCGCGATATACTGCTTTGTCGGTATGCCTGTCGGCTACTGGCAATGCCCGACCACCCGTCTTATCGTTCCTTTTTTGATGACTCTCTCGACAGTCAATACGGGTTGTATGTCTCTGCCCTGCTACCCCCTGGAGTTCGCTTTCGTCGCCTCCTTCAACACCTTAATTTTTCACTCCCTGCAACCTTTCGAGTGGGCGAGAGCCACACGCCACCTTGGCTCCAGGCTCAGGTTCGCGTCCACCTTGACCTCTGCTCGCTCCCGAAGGAGGTTACCCCCGGTTCAGTCTACCACTCCCGTTTTATCGAACTTCGTTCGAAGTTCATTAATATGACCTTCATTTATACAGATGGCTCTAAGACCAATGACGGGGTTGGGTGTTCCTTTATTGTCGGGGCACAAAGTTTCAAATACCGGCTCCATGGCCTTTGTTCGGTCTTCAAAGCTGAGCTCTTTGCCCTCTACCAGGCTGTCCTTTACATCTGCCGCCACCGACATTCTGCATATGTCATCTGCTCCGATTCCCTGAGCGCTATCCAGAGCCTCAGTGATCCGTACCCGGTTCACCCTTTCGTGCACCGGATCCAACGCTCTCTTCAGCAGCTGGTGGACGTCGGTTCTCCGGTAGCTTTATGTGGGTTCCTGGCCATGTCGGTATCCCTGGGAACGAAGCTGCAGATGCCGCGGCCAAGGCTGCGGTCCTCCAGCCTCGGACAGCATCTTGTTGTGTCCCTTCGTCCGATTGTAGCAGGGTAATTTGTCGGCGCATTTTATCGCAGTGGCATGCCGATTGGGCTGCACTCACAGACAACAAACTTCGGGCCCTGAAACCTCTTCCCGTGGCTTGGACGTCCTCCTCACGCCCTTCTCGGCGGGAGGAGGTCGTTTTGGCCCGGTTACGAATTGGCCACTGCCGGTTCAGCCATCGCCATCTGCTGACGGCTGCGCCGGCGCCGTTCTGCCCCTGTGGGCAATTGCTGACGGTCTGCCATATTTTAACGGTCTGTCCGGATTTTAACACCCTGCGTCTTGATCTTGGCCTGCCATGTACTGTAGAAGCCATTTTAGCGGATGACCCACGAGCAGCTGCTCGCGTTCTTCATTTTATCAATTTGACAACCCTCTCAAAGGACATTTGATTCTGCTGTTTTCCTTTTTTAATCCTATGCCTGTCAGTCTGTCTTTTATCGTGTTTTCCGTTTCGTTGCTGTTTTAAACTTGTGACTCGCGGTGCATTCCTCACGTAGTCTGGGCGTTAATGACCGTTGAAGTTGTGCGCCCTAAAACCACAAAAAAAAAAAAAAAACCAGTCGGGAGACTGATGACTAATATAAAAAAAATTATCTTAGGTTGGTTGGTTGTTTGGGGGAAGAGGCCAAACAGCTAGGTCATCGGTCTGATTGGATTACGGAAGGACGGGGAAGGAAGTCGGCTATGCCGTTTCAGAGGAACCATCTCGGCATTTGCCTGAAGCGATTTAGGGAAATCACGGAAAACCTAAATCAGGATGGCCGGACGGGGGATTGAACCGTCGTCCTCCCGAATGCGAGTCCAGTGTGCTGACCACTGCGCCACCTCGCTCGGTAAATTATCTTAGTCCCAATGTTCTGACGATCATGAGCCTGTGACTTGTTATTACGCCTTTCCTTGTCGAAGGGTTGATATAGATGGACAAATGCTACGAACGTATACTGATTTTTCTGCAATTCGCCTTCCATTAATAGTCGCAGTGTCAGGTGTGGTTCTCTGCAATCTATTCAAGCAAAATGATCTTCCTCTAGAACATCTTTACGTTTTCTTTCTATTCAGTTTTATATTATTTCGGTGAGCAGTTCACATTCCATTCTTTCCAGATTAAACTTTCGATAGTTTTGACGTGTATCCACACTTAATTCGTTTGGCAATGTGACAACATTGATTTACAGAAAACAGCAAGGCAAATCTTTCGTTCAATATATTTTTTGACACTAACACAAGTAATGCTGAAGTTATTACACCTCACACAAATTTCATACATGTGGTCGACTACTGCTAACTCACTTGCGCTGTATTCCTCCATTTATGTACACGTTCTTCTGCATTTAATGGAAGTCTCATTGATCCACACATTCATATTTTACATCTCTGAAGTAAGATTTAGTTTTCCTGTGTGTCGTCTGGTTTTTATCGAAAACCATATATTTCTCAATGTCTTTACGTGTTTCTGCTACCCTTTCCGATTTAGTATGTTTCTACTGCCTGTTAGTTTCATTCCCAAGTAATCTTAACTCATGCATTTCTGCCTCACTCTTAACATTCTTATATATTCTTCTTTCCTCCAAAAGCTCAGTCATTTCCTCAGTCACTCGTGACTTCTTCACGTCTGCATTCTCCTTGGTAGTGTCCTTTCCTGTCTTAATTATTTAATTCTTTTTTATTTTAGACTGTTTCATCTAATTCCCTCCCAAATTTTCTATGTTCTACAGCAACATTGAAACAAATTTTTAGAACGAGCAGTTGAAAAGTTAAATGCTTTTGTATTTTATACATTTCCAAAGAAGGAAGAGGTGTCTGCTGAAATACTTTGATTTTTTATTTCTTAAAGTTAAATTGGTTATGATTTGCAAATACACTGTAAACCATCAAAATTCCAATAAAATGAATACAGCATGCAATGAACGGCGATTTACGTGCTTAGAGTTCAGCTCGGCGACCAAAGTAGGTAGGATGTCTCGGGTTTTGACAGCGACAAGATCTTGATCTGTTGATGCAGCGATTTTTCATTACCGGATATTACTGCTTGGTAAAATATTCAAATATGGAAACGATGGGTTCAGGAGGGCTATAACGTCATACAGGGTCTCAACAGACTCTTGCGATTAGCGCCCGAGACAGCCCCGACAGTTGCTCACACAACAACACAGGACACAGAAATGTAGTGATGGGAACAACCGAATGAAAGCAGTCGATTCATTCGGTTGGACAACTCATTCATTATTTCGAGTGAAACATGCCTGTCGGAACAACCGAATGAAAACAGTCGTTCATTTGGGTAGACTACTCCTTAGTTCTTTTGAATTAAACTGTGATGTGGGTGCAACCGAAAGAAAACAGTCGTGTTAGTTGGTTGTAGTTTTACCTGTCTGCTGGATTATTCAACTCACTTATTTTTTCGAATGAAAGCAGTTATTGAAAATATTCGACACCGTCGTAGCTTTGGATATTGACTGAATTATTCATTCTTCCTTTTCAAGTGAAAACAATCAGTAGTTTTTCTGTCGGTTGTACCAAGTACACATTCTTTTAACTGAAACCGCTCTTTAGTCTTTTAACTGACAGAGCTATCCATTCATTCTTCCTAGTGAAACCATAGACGTCTCTCAGGTTCAAAAATGCTTCATATGGCTCTGAGCACTATGGGACTTAACTTCTGAGGTCATCAATCCCCTAGAACTTAGAACTACTTAAACCTAACTAACCTAAGGACATCACGCACATCCATGCCCGAAGCAGGATTCGAACCTGCGACCGTAGCGGTCCCGCGGTTCCAGACTGAAGCGCCTAGAACCGCTCGGCCACTCCGCCGGCCGTATCTCAGAGGTATTCAGCAGTATGTTCATTTAATTATGAACTGAATGGAGTATGCATTATAGAGACATTCATATTCAGACGTACTACTAATTTATAATAAGAAAAAGAAACGTAAATGAAATAAGTTATATTCAGTCCAATGAGTAGAAGGCAAATGACATTTAAGACATTCACTTGTCTGGCTGGCGGGGCGACGTCGCGGTGTATGCGATCACTCATTGTCGGCGGCTTCTCATTGTCTCAATACAGAAGTGTGGAAAATACAGGATGTTCCAAAGTTGTCTTTACAATTTTAATCACATATGTTTCAGAAGTGGGAATAATCAGAAAAGCGCGATTTGTGGTTCAAATGGTTCAAATGACTCTAAGCACATGGGACTTATCATCTGAGCCCGTCAGTCTCCTAGACTTAAAACTACTTTAACCTAACTAACCTAAGGACAGCACACACATCCATGCCCGAGGCAGAATTCAAACCTGCGACCGTAGCAGCAGCGCGGTTCCAGACAGAAGCGTCTAGAACCGCTCGGCCACAGCGGCCGGCCACGGTTTGCAGCTTAGTTTTCATATACATGAAATGTACTAGTAGCCGCTTAACAGAGTTCAGCGTGTTCAGGTGACCGTATTTTCTAGAGCCAAATATGGAATACATTAAAAATGTTGATATTACAAAAGAAATCTGAACTGAACGTAATGAATGCAACCTATCACTTTAATTTGTTACAACAGGTACATTAATTTATATTTTATTGTACCTTCTAAGATGAAGTGCGAGTAGGCATACGGTATTTATCAGCACTGTAAATTTTCTTCAAAATGTCCGTATTCTTCAACAGCCTTATGAAAACATTCAAGTTTCATAATAATTCATTCTAATCACTAACATTGCTTTTGCAGTTTCTGCAAAAAACTGTGTTTTGTCGCTGCTCCATACATTACTCATTTGGGGAAATTACCATTTCAGTAACGGCATGAACATACAGTTCGGAGTAAATCGTTTCATAATTGTGAAGTCCGGACAAATAGGCGTCCAGAATTACTTTTGAAGACACACGGGACGGATCTAGAAAAATCGTGACTGTCACGAAAAAAGGGGGGACCTTAAATGCGTGCGCTATCTGCAGCACGCAGATTATCTAAGCGGTATTCCAGTTCCATGTCTGGCTTAGGATTCCCTGATTAAAGTGTGCTATTGCTACTCTGATGGGAGCTCGCAATTTGAGCAAGTCCTGCCTGAATAAAAAAATGTAATGGGTTACACAGGGACCTGGGTGTCATGTCTGGTCTGTAGAAACCGTTCCACACACTGTGCCACCCGCTGGCCGGTGGCCAGTCAGTAACTAACATGAGAAAACAAGGAAAAACACAGCTTTCGATGTGTGTGAACGTTGTTCCGCAAACCGGACCTTTCTACCAATTCCCATTTCTAAAATATACGTGATCAAAGATTTAAAGACAATTTTGTAACATACTGTATGCGCATAGAAGAGCGGCTAAATGTGGTTGCCTCTGCGTTTTTAATAGACTAAAACGAAGGAACAATCTAAAGTTCGTCCTCCTTTAAAGACTTTTAACTATGGGCTATTACAGTCTACTTCCAATCAATAGAATTTCCATAGGCACGAGAAAGGTTTCAGGTTTACCTCGGACAGTTGCATAGAGATCCCTCCAGCAAGCCTATGTACGCCTTCAGAACTAGGACCAATCCGGGGAAATCCGGACGTATTGCAGCCCTAGTTGGGGGTGAAACGGGTGAGCGCAATTGTTCCCTTGTGAATATATGAAGACGAAAGGAATCTTGTCTCGTTTTAGCCACAGTTTGCATTCCGTTTTATAGGTAATGTGTGATGAAGGCCACAACCGCAAAATCATTTCAGTATTCTGCTATTTATTTGTGTGGAAGGTAAATATTTCGTACAGAAGCCTACGTCACCGGCTACATACGTATGCACAATGTTTTTAGTTTTACAGATAATGTCATAGCTATTACAAATTCACAAGCACAAATTTTCAGGACTATCTGTATGGCATTAGGAAACTGTATGGAGCTAGGAGAGATTATTTAACATTTATTAATCCGTATTAAAACCGTGATATATTAAAATGATTTTCTATTTAAATAGTTATTTTCTGCCATTTGGTTTTGCGCGAGTGAAATTTTTCAGTTGATTTCTAACAGTGTGGTGAAATTACAGCGGGACATGTGGTGAACTTCAGGTTTATTTCAGTTTATCTTCAAATGAGTAAACAAATATATTGCTTCGTCACAGGCATATCTCGCGAGAAGACCGCGAATGTAAAAGCTAGAGAGAATTCAGTTGATGGGCAAGCTTAGTAGCAATCGTTCTTTAGTTCGAAACATTCGCGACTGGAGCAGCGTAACAGGGAAACAGTAGTGCTACACCAAGTACCTACCCTCCGCCACACTCCAGAAAAGAAAGCGAGTTAATATTGCATTGTCACGCAGTACTGAGTTAAGCTGAAAGTTTCAAGTGTTTAGCTTGTCGGGAAGTTAGTTCGCAATCCATTGGAAAATATGTACCGAACAGACAGAGACAGATAGACCGAAAAACAAAGTACCCTCTGCCACACACCAGACTCTAAAGCGAGTAATTTTACAGTATCTTCCAGTTCATGGCTATATTGAAAGTTTCAAATGTCTAGCTTATGGGGAAACTAGTTTAAAATCAATTCCAAAATTTGTAAAAAAAAAAAAAAAAGGTAGACAAGAAACCGACCTAACAAAAACCTATTAAAAAGTGATTGCTCTTTTACTCGCCGGCACCGTAGCTATGTGTGTTTGGTCAGAGGGTTCGCTGTCCTCTGTAATAAAAGAACCGAGTTAATGTATCAACGATTAACTTCAACAAGTGTCATAGGACGTCCGCCCCGAACAATACAACGATGAATTATGAAAAAAAAAAAGATTGAGCACTTTCTCGAGAAGGACAAAGGTCATGAGTTCGAGTCTCGGTGCGGTACAGAGTTTTAATCTGCCAGGAAGTTCAATATACGTTTTATTCACATCTTCTTGAAGTAAGACGCTTTATTTGTCTCTAAGAAATTTGTCAATCCTAGTCATGTTTCATGTCTAACCGAAAAGGATGAAAAAGTGTGTAAATAAAATCACTCAAACCCAGTGAGTGAAAACATCATATAACGGCCGAAACCGACGGAGACTTGTTCCACTGTGAGTGAAAACATTGATACAGCTGACGTGGCCGCCCAGACCAGTTTCATTCGGTTGTTTCATTCGACTGAAGAAAACAGACTGAAGGAAAAAACAATCGACTGAGTAAACGATTGTTACAAACAGGCGATTGTCCCATCACTGCAGAAGTGGCAACACGCAGAATGTCTCCGTGTGTCGAGGCTGTGAGGAATCCAAACGTTGCTAGGTTAGGATCGTCATGGCTATAAAGCCCGCTTCAAGCATATCAGTGATGAGACAGTGCCGTGGCCGGCCCGTGATAGCACCGGGCGTGATGCACAGTGACTCCTCTTCACAATGGTCAGTGCGTGTGTCAGTGCACTTGAACAGCCTGGATTATGATGTTGTCGGACAACGACTGTTGCGATTTTGGATGAATAAGAGGAGAAATAAGTGAAAAAATTGAAGTTGTAACGCCTAAAATGCAGGATGCATGGCACCTGCTACCTATATATATCTTTTGTTCTGAATTGTATGTAAATATTTGAAATTTAACTGCTTTCTTTTAATAAGTAAGGACATTGCTTCACTGTATGTATACATTTAGGTAGAAGCCTGTTGACATTTCATTGTATTTATCTGTGTTTTACTGTGAAAGTTGTAAGCTCTGGAGAAAAAAAGCCAAAGGAATTGTTACACTCCTGGAAATTGAAATAAGAACACCGTGAATTCATTGTCCCAGGAAGGGGAAACTTTATTGACACATTCCTGGGGTCAGATACATCACATGATCACACTGACAGAACCACAGGCACATAGACACAGGCAACAGAGCATGCACAATGTCGGCACTAGTACAGTGTATATCCACCTTGCGCAGCAATGCAGGCTTCTATTCTCCCATGGAGACGATCGTAGAGATGCTGGATGTAGTCCTGTGGAACGGCTTGAAATGCCATTTCCACCTGGCGCCTCAGTTGGACCAGCGTTCGTGCTGGACGTGCAGACCGCGTGAGACGACGCTTCATCCAGTCCCAAACATGCTCAATGGAGGACAGATCCGGAGATCTTGCTGGCCAGGGTAGTTGACTTACACCTTCTAGAGAACGCTGGGTGTCACGGGATACATGCGGACGTGCATTGTCCTGTTGGAACAGCAAGTTCCCTTGCCGGTCTAGGAATGGTAGAACGATGGGTTCGATGACGGTTTGGATGTACCGTGCACTATTCAGTGTCCCCTCGACGATCACCAGTGGTGTACGGCCAGTGTAGGAGATCGCTCCCCACACCATGATGCCGGGTGTTGGCCCTGTGTGCCTCGGTCGTATGCAGTCCTGATTGTGGCGCTCACCTGCACGGCGCCAAACACACATACGACCATCATTGGCACCAAGGCAGAAGCGACTCTCATCGCTGAAGACGACACGTCTCCATTCGTCCCTCCATTCACGCCTGTCGCGACACCACTGGAGGCGGGCTGCACGATGTTGGGGCGTGAGCGGAAGACGGCCTAACGGTGTGCGGGATCGTAGCCCAGCTTCATGGAGACGGTTGCGAATGGTCCTCGCCGATACCCCAGGAGCAACAGTGTCCCTAATTTGCTGGGAAGTGGCGGTGCGGTTCCCTACGGCACTGCGTAGGATCCTACGGTCTTGGCGTGCATCCGTGCGTCGCTGCGGTCCGGTCCCAGGTCGACGGGCACGTGTACCTTCCGCCGACCACTGGCGACAACATCGATGTACTGTGGAGACCTCACGCCCCACGTGTTGAGCAATTCGGCGGTACGTCCACCCGGCCTCCCGCATGCCCACTATACGCCCTCGCTCAAAGTCCGTCAACTGCACATACGGTTCACGTCCACGCTGTCGCGGCATGCTACCAGTGTTAAAGACTGCGATGGAGCTCCGCATGCCACGGCAAACTGGCTGACACTGACGGCGGCGGTGCACAAATGCTGCGCAGCTAGCGCCATTCGACGGCCAACACTGCGGTTCCTGGTGTGTCCGCTGTGCCGTGCGTGTGAACATTGCTTGTACAGCCCTCTCGCAGTGTCCGAAGCAAGTATGGTGGGTCTGACACACCGGTGTCAATGTGTTCTTTTTTCCATTTCCAGGAGTGTATACGTGGGCTATCCACAAAGTACATTACGTTTTGGAATTAAAAATAAATAAAGTATTGGAAATTTTTTTATTATATACAGATGAAAGCCACGCTTAAATACTACTTTTCTACATAGTTGCCATTTAAATTAAGGCACTTATCGTAGCGATGGACGAGCTTGGAAATTCCTTCGTCGTAAAATTCGGCCGCCTGCGCCTTCAATCACGTGGTTACCTCTTCTTGAAGCTGTGCGTCGTCATCAAAACGCTGCATAGCCAACCACTTCTTCATTGCTGGGAATAAGTGGAAGTCGCTCGGTGCCAGGTCGGGACTGTACGGCGGATGAGGAAACAACTCCCACTTAAGATTCGAGAACTTCACGAGTGGCATTTGCCTTGAGGGCCCGGGCGTTGTCGTGAATCAGCAAGATCT
Organism: Schistocerca piceifrons; assembly: GCF_021461385.2. Classification (NCBI taxonomy): domain Eukaryota; kingdom Metazoa; phylum Arthropoda; class Insecta; order Orthoptera; family Acrididae; genus Schistocerca; species Schistocerca piceifrons. The sequence goes on along the minus strand of NW_025728979.1, from coordinate 164,065 downwards.
TTGAGCCCAACTTTCCCCTGCGCTTGTTTTGTATTGCTCTTCTAAGGTTGTGCAGAGTTTGGCCATACCTTCGAGAGTTTATTGTAGTGCCTCTTTCCAGGAAATCTACAAAAATCATTTTTCTACCGGGTTACTGATTAACCACGTGGTTGAAGGAGCAGGCGGCCGAATTTTACGACGAAGGAATTTCCAAGTTCGTCCATCGCTACGATAAGTGCCTTAATTTAAATGGCAACTATGTAGAAAAGTAGTATTTAAGTGTGGCTTTCATCTGTGTATAATAAAAAAAATTCCAATACTTTATATATTTTTAATTCCAAAACGTAATGTACTTTGTGGATAGCCCTCGTATCGTTTGTTCTGAATTGTAATTATTTGAAATTTGACTGCTTTCATTTAATAAGTAAGGACATTGCTTCACTGTATGTGTACATTTAGGTAGAAGCCTGTTGATGTTTCATTGTATTTATCTGTGTTTTACTGTGAAACTTGTAAGCTCTGGGAAAAAACCCAAACGAATTGTTATTTGCATCGACTAGCAACGATAATAGCAGTGCTTGTGCGTTGTAAAATCTTTGGGTAGGGAGTTGTTGCGCAGAGCGCGCCGAGAGAGGGGACGGGTTACAGCGCTTGTAGTGTGCCAAGTGTTGTAGTAAGGCTCTCGCAGTAGAGAGTACGATTTTCGGCGGCATCATGTACGCGCTCCGGCCTGATGTCTAGAGCTGGAGTGCGGACAGTGGACGGGCGGAAGACGCTGTATTAATTACGATTGCCCGTTCCTATAATTAGCCATGGCTCCACAATATGCTAATGTCTTCAACAACAGCAGCAGTTCCAGCAACACAGTTTCGTCGTCGGCTCCGAGTTTTGTCGTATGCACAGCACTGAAGTAAGACTGTTCATTGGTAGAAAGTATTAACGGCTAACCCAGCAGCAGAACTGAATGTGATTTGATTGATAAGGTTTATTTAAATAATAATCAGTTAAACTCAGGGCGATTGTGTCCTCATTGGCCCCAGACATTGTTGCCAAGCAGGATCCTTGTTCCTTTTTTTTCCTAATATGCTAACTGTCATAAGAAACAAATTGAATAGTTACAACCAGTTTATTAATGAATAATTTCTGTTTTAAGAATTTTACCCTGAGTCTACTTTCAATTAACTGTTGTACAACAGAGGCTTCAGTATATGACTAAAGTAAAGCAATTTCATTTTTCAAGTTTGAGAATCAATCACTGGAAAAATTCAAAATCTAAAGAAATGCACAAATTAAGAGTGCGGAAATTTTATTTATTTTACATATACCTTTGAGCACATGGCTGTTTGGTTTGGTACGTATTCTAGTATTTAGTTCTGTTCAAGTCAGCAAAAAGCGCTCAGTTGTTCAGACAATAATATGAAATCCAATTCGCAAAATAAGTACCGGCAGAGTAAAAAATTCTTGCTTTTTTTCTAAATTTCTTTGATGACGTTATGCTGAGCTAACTGAAAGTCATTGCTCACGTAACTAACGAAGTTCAGTACTAACATACAGTTTAATTGCATATTTTCAAATCATTACTCGATTGCTTTTTTCAAAATTTAATGTCAAACATAACGTAAGAGTGACTTCTCAGTTTTCTTTATCATTACATACTCACTTAAAATTAGTGTAAAAAAACCGTGGCAACCTTTAGTTGCCACTTCATTGTTTAATAATACATGTTTTTCTTTCCCATCATCTTGTACAGAATTATGGATGTAAATTGCCATAGTGGGCTGGCGACCGTTAATTACTTCCTTTTCGTTCATTAGTGTAACTTTTGGATGCATGATCAGTGGTACCCCTTTCTGTCCAGTGTTGTTCGTGAGTGAATGCACAAAATAACTTTCATTTTCCAAATTATAGCCCTGTTAGGTTTAAATACTTTTACTTTTAGTAGACTTTCCATCAGAAGGGCTCCTACTTATCGGTATCCCTTCTTCGGGAAAGATAGACTTAAACAATTAGAAAAAATCTAGTAGGCATACACGCAATCCACGGTCATATTTCATATCGCAAGCAGGATAGGCCGATTAGTAAGAGGGAGACTACAAAGTTGGTGCATCAGGCGTGGAAAAATAGAGCAACAGAAGGGGAATTTGCCACTCAGTATAGTGAACTGATTGGCAATGGAGCAAAGGGGTTTATCAATATTCCAAAATGTCAGAAAATTCATTCCACTTACTATTGAACAAAATGGAAATTCATCTGAAAGCGAAACACACGGTAGAGAAAAGCGATTACGTGAAGAGAATGGCTCGCCGTTTGCTCGAGGTTAGTATACAATATAATTAACGCACTCTGACAGTCTGCTGGTAATTGTATGAAATCAACATTCATCATTATTGGCTCCTGTTTATACGATCTTCAGTGTTTTCTTCCGTTCCGCGCGATACTGACTCGTTGCTGCTGAGAGAACCTGTGAAATTTTCGTTTGTTATATCCCTTCTGTCTACTTTTTTCAGATATTTGGCCACTGGAGATTGGTAAGCACGATTTATTTTAGCAATCACATCCAGGATAGTTTGGTTGAAAAGAGCGTACGAGACACCTGGAAGGTAATTACAGACAATGTGATGACGAACTGATGCCTACTCTAACAGAAGAAATGTGGAAGCACATTGCTAGCGATTTTTATCAGATGTGTAATTCTTTCAACTGTGCAGGAGCACTCTGTGGCAAACATGTTACTATTCAGGCTCTTTCGAATACTAGATCACTATTCTTTAATTACAAAAATACATTGTAGACTACATAACTTTGCTACCTCTTGTAGATGCTCAGTGTTACTATATTGCTACTAATGTCGGGACATACGGAAACAAAATAAACATTAATTTATAATCAGACTTATATGTATGTACCTAACATTGGTTTTTATGTCTGCTCCTGTTTTATTCCAGTGTGTATTCTTTAGCTTTGTCTCCACATATTTGGGATTGAGAAATCATACAACACAGGCTGGTTGCATACTACTTCAATAAGTTTTTCATCATTCATGTTTATGATGATAAAACATTGCTCGACAACACAACAACATGAACGTGTCGCGGTCGTAAAATGAGAAAATAACGGCCGCAAGAGATACAGCGATTACGGTATGCCGTCGGCGGGAGCACGGTTTGCCCTGTCAAGGTCACGCCAAGGGCGAATGTGAACACTGTCCTTCGGTTCCTAGGACAGTACCTCCAAACACGTCGGCGGTATAACGGGCCGGTCACTGCACTGTTGCGTCGCTGATGTAGTTGAAGCGGTCTTAAGCATCCAGCACCTGGAACGATGATACGGAGAGCAATTTGGTATGCAGCACTATTACCTCCATTCTCAAAGACGGTAATTTCCTCAGCAGGCATTACTGAGTTTTTAAGACCACTACTGTGTACCATGCTCGAGGTATCGGTGACGTAATCTTTCAACAAGATAAAGCAGGGCTACATGTTGCCTATTGTATTTAGTGTTCTCGGCACACACTTGACACTGTGCATCTCGGAATACCGGGTTCCTTAACGATTTCCGAAACGGAATGTCCCATGCATCTAGCTCCAGCTATCATCCTGCGTTCAAGGTCTGTTAATTCCCATCCTGTGCCCATAATAGCGTTGAACATTGCAATACCCAAATCCTCGAAAAATAAGCGAACAATATACCTATTTAGAAAAGCAGATGAAAATTGGCTTGACCCCTTCCTAAGAGACAATCTCCACTCATTCCAAATTAATAATATAAGTGTAGACCAGATGTGGCTTAAATTCAAAGAAATAGTATCGGCAGCAATTGAGAGATTTATACCAAATAAATTAACAAACGACGGAACTGATCCTCCGTGGTACACAAAGCGGGTTAGAACACTGTTGCAGAAACAACGAAACAAACATGCCAAATTTAAACAGACGCAAAATCCCCAAGATTGGCGATCTTTTACAGAAGCTGGAAATTTAGCACGGACTTCAATGCGAACATTCCACAACGAAACTTTGTCTCTAAACCTGGCAGAAAATCCAAAGAGATTCTGGTCGCATGTGAAGTATGTTAGCGGCAAGAAACAATCAATGCCTTCTCTGCACGATAGCAATGGAGATGCTATCGATGACAGTGCTGCCAAAGCAGAGTTACTGAACACAGCCTTCCGAAATGCCTTCACAAAAGAAGACGAAGTAAATATTCCAGAACTCGAACCGAGAACAGCTGCCAACATAACGTAGAAGGAAATATCCTCGGAGTAGTGAAACAACTTAAATCACTTAATAAAAGCAAGTCTTCTGGTCCAGACTGTACACCAGTTAGGTTTCTTTCGGAGCATGCTGATGCAGTAGCTCTAGACTTAACAATCATATACTATCGTTCGTTCGTCGAAAGATCCGTACCCAAAGACTGGAAAGTTGCACAGGTCACACCAAGATTCGAGAATACTAGTAGGAGTAATCCACTAAATTACAGGCCCATATCGTTAATGTCGATAAGTTGCAGGATTTTAGAACATGTATTGTGTTCGAACATTATGAATTACCTCGAAAAAACTGTCTATTGACACACAGTCAACATGGGTTTAGAAAACATCATTCCTGTGAAACACAACTAGCTCTTTTTTCACATGAAGTTTTGAGTGCCATTGACAATGGATTTCAGATCGATTCCGTATTTCTGGATATGCGGAAGGCTTTTGACACTGTACCACACAAGCGGCTCGTAGAGAAATTGCGTACTTATTGAATATCAACTCAGTTATGTGACTGGGTTGGTCACAGTTCGTAGTAATTGAAGGAAAGTCATCGAGTAAAACAGAAATGATTTCAGGCGTTCCTCAAGGCAGTGTTGTAGGCCCTTTGCTGTTCCTTATCTATATAAACGATTTTGGAGACAATCTGAGCAGCCGTCTTCGGTTTTTTGCAGATGACGCTGTCGTTTATCTACTAATACAGTCATCATATAAAAACAAACTGCAAAACGATTTAGAAAAGATATGTAAATGGTGCAAAAAATGGCAATTTGCCCTAAATAACGAAAAGTGTGATGTCATCCAAATGAGTGCTAAAAAGCGTTAAACTTCGGTTACACTATAAATCAGTCTAATCTAAAAGCCGTAAATTCAACTAAATACCTAGGTATTACAATTACGAACAACTTAAATTTGAAGGAACACATAGAAAATGTTATGGGGAAGGCTAACCAAAGACTGCGTTTTATTGGCAGGACACTTAGAAAATGTAATAGACCTACTAAGGAGAACCCTACACTACACTTGTCCGTCCTCTTTTAGAATACTGCTGCGCGGTGTGGGATCCTTACCAGATAGGACTGACGGAGTACATCGAAAAAGTTCAAAGAATGGCAGCACGTTTTACAATATCGCGAAATATGGGAGAGAGTGTCACAGAAATGATACAGGATTTGGGCTGGATATCATTAAAAGAAAGGCGTTTTTCATTGCGGCAGGATCTTCTCACGAAATTTCAATCACCAATTTTCTCCTCCGAATGCGAAAATATTTTGTTGACACCGAAGTATATAGGGAGGAACGATCACCACGATAAAATAAGGGAAATCAGAGCTCGTACGGAAAGATATGGGTGTTCATCCTTTCCACGCGCTATACGAGATTGGAATAATAGAGAATTCTGAAGGTGGTTCGATGAACCCTCGGCCAGGCATTTGAATGTGATTTGCAGAGTATCCATGTAGATGTAGATGAAAACCTTTTTAAAATTTATCGCCTGAGTTCAAATGACAGCTCCGCCAATGCACTGCCCTTTTATACCTTACATATGTGATACTACCGCCATCTGCACATCGCTATCGCATGACTTTCATCACCTCAGTGTAGTGATCAAGTGTTCGAAAAACCCTAAATAGTTAGGTGATTCCCATCCACTATCCCTCTACAGTTGGGAAAATCCCACATTTCATAAAAATCACTAGCAATAACCGGCCAGTGTGGCCGAGCGGTTCTAGGCGCTTCAGTCTGGAACCGCGCGACCGCTACGGTCACAGGTTCGAATCCTGCCTCGGGCATGGATGCATGGGATGTCCTTAGGTTAGCTACGTTTAAGTAGTTCTATGTTCTAGGGGACTGATGACCTCAGATGTTAAGTCCCATAGTGCTCAGAGCCATTTAAACCATTTTTTGAACCCTAGTAATAGTCTTCCACATTTATTCTGTTGGCGTAGGCATCAATTCGTCCGTCATATTCTCTTTAACTGTCTTGCTGCTGTCTTGTGAACCGTACTATGCCCCATGCATTAACTAAATGTTTAGATTATCTCCAATTTGTTCAAAAGTAAGTTGAATGAATTTTCTGGCATTCTGATACATTCCTAAACCCCTTTGATCCGTCGTTCATAAGTTCACTTTACAGAGTTGTAAATTCTACCTCTGTCACTCTATTTCGCTGAGCCTGATGAACACATTTCCATTTTTTCTCTCTTCATCCGAAATCGCCACAATTAGCGTGAGAACATCGTCCAAGAACTTCGACATCCCGGCCACTCAAGGGCACTGTCACACACTGGAAAAGCACTGGCCGTTGTTGAATACGTGTCACTATAGCATCACAGGTGGTCCAACAGTGGGCTGTTGACAGCAACGTTGTGTCACTGATGTGCGTGAAGCAGCCTTTATAGTCATGACGTTCGCAACTTGGTAACATTCTGTCTTCCCGCAGCCTCAATACGTGGATACATTCACCATGATGCTGTCCATAGAACTGCGACTCGGCCAAAACGTGACGCAATTCCAATCGTGTGTCCAGTGTTGTTGGCCAAACAACATAAGTTGCGCATCTGTCTGCTGCCGTGACAAAGGAAGTCGCTGTAATGGTGACCATGCTGGCATTCTGTGGTGTTCCAGTCATATTCACACTGTCCGTGCTGGTATTTCCCTTCCTGCACCCAAATTCATTTCACGTGTCTAGACCAGTTATGTAGCTGTAGGATCCTGCACGACTGAGCGATCAAGGTGTCTGTACTCTCGGGCGCTAGTCGCGAGGATGCGTTGAGATCCTGCATGACATTATGGCTCTCGTACACGCGCTGTTTTCATATTGCACGACAGTTGTGGGATCACGACCAAAAGGAGCAACGGTATCGGGGAATGATAAATCGCTGTATAAATAGGTCAAGGTCCTGCCACTGTCAAAATGTGAGACATCGTATCTACTTTGTGTGGATGGGATGAAATGCTGATCGTTTATGTATTGAAGCATGTGACAAATTATGAGAGTGCTCAAACGTTACTCTGGCTGGCTTGCACGATCACCAGATCTCTGACTCTTCGAAAACATCAGGGCATTGGTTCTTGAAACAATGACACACCACCACTACGATTCAAAGGCTCTGACATAGAGCTGCATACAGCAGCATGTAATTACGTACCTGAACCTGCTAACCAAGCTTAAATGTTCCATATGGCTCTGAGCACTATGGGACTTAACTTCTGAGGTTATCAGTCCCCTAGAACTTAGTACTACTTAAACCTAATTAACCTAAGGACATCACACACATCCATGCCCGAATCTGCGACCGTAGCGGTGGTTCCAGACTGTAGCGCCTAGAACCGCTCGGCCACACCGGCCGGCTAACCAAGCTTAATTCGGCTCGATACCCGACCTGGTCCTTTGTTGGTGGCAGCGTTTGCAGCTCTGAATGAGAAATTTCGCATCCCGTGTAACTTCAAATCAATGCTGTATATGTCCAATAAATAAAATTTCGTTCTTATACTTCGTTCTGTTGCAGCTGTAATGACCAAAAGCGTAATATGAAGGCCTACTTCTTTGTGTGTATTATGTAATGTGTCGATTATTTTTATGCCAAACACTGAGAAAACCATCGGATCAGATAGCCAGTGTTCCACCAGCAGGTGTAATTATGTCATTTTATAATAAAGCTAATAATGTAACTCTTCAGGCTTTCCCGGCGAGATCTTGACATGTGGAATTATCGGGTCTACTGCCAGATGTGCCAACACCTCAGGAGCAGTGCGAGGCGGGGGCGGACCGCAAACGAAGCGCCCAACGCGGGACGGGCCTCAGAAAGCTGTCACGACCAGATGACGACCGAATCAGGCCCGGACGTCCGAGGGAGCACTGGGGAAGAGCCAACACCTTACAAGCAGCGCTAGGCGGGCGCGGACGGCAGAGCACCCAGCGTCCTCTGGGCATAAATACTGGACAAGATCCTCCAATACGGCAGTCTCAGGTAGCACTTGAAGAAGGCAGCGAGTTACGTGGCCGAAATATTGTGCCAGAGCGACACATACATCCAGCAGTAGACCCGATTATTCCACATATCAAAGCTAAGAATGTTTTATAAAAACGCGAGCGAACCTAGCAATGTCTTGCAATCGCTAAATATATATGAGAATTCGTTATACGATCTAATCTTACTTGCTCCTAATCTCTGTCCATCTTTTCCTCCCCCCACTCTCTGTCTACCACCCCCTGCACTCTTCTCTCCATCGCCTTCTGCCACCTCCGTCCGTCTCTTCCTCCCCACTCTCTACAGACATTTCCTGGCCCTTTTGCTCATCCCCTCTTCCACCCTCTCTCTGATCTTGAGCCTTGTTGTTTGTTTTTACAAATTCTGATTCCGAAATAGTATTATTCAAATCATAAACTAATTAGCCTCACACAGAGGTTTCCCGTTATATGTGAAAACTGAATGTAGGGAGAAAACAAAGCAGCCCATTCATGTGTATGCAATGTTTGTTTTAAAATGCGTGGAATGTGAAAAAATATGTATGGAAGAAATAATTTCTCTAATGGCTTAAATGTCATGCTTTCATATTTAATAGTGACTGTGAGAAACAAAACAAAACCGCACATTTTCACAGCAGAACAAAATACAGCACAGCATTTTATCTCTCGTAGCCCGTTTTAGCAGGAAAGTAGTCACTATTGTTTAAAATACATGTATCGTTGTCCGTCTGAATATTTATTACAGTAGTGTATAAAAGTTTTAATAAACCGATCACGAACTTTTCGTGATTTTTGCTGGCAGTATTTCCGTATTATATATAGATTTATACATTATATTCAAAATAAGTATAACCACGTCCCTCCAAAAACTTTTACACTAACGCATAAAAATCCGAAGCAAATAGGACAAGTTGTTTTCTAGATTTTTCCGATCCGTTTCCCTGTTTTATATGATATACGTTTATATTGTGAATTAAAAATATGTAGCCTACATCCGTGCTGATATGTATTGGAGTAATGTGTAATAATTTGAAGTAAATGGTTCAAGTACTTTTCGAAATTTTTGACAAGGACGTTAAACAACGACTTATCTTTATGTAGTAGTATAGTCATAAATCCGGTTTACAGCCACTATGCCAGCTGGTTTCCACGAACCAAGAAGAACAACGAGTTCAAAGGAACTATAATTACAAGAGCCATGCTATGTAGGATGTCAGTCAGCAAATAAATATGCGTACATGCGAAGGAGAAAAATATCGCGGTCCTTCAGGTGGGGGCGTAGGGAGAGGAGAACAAGGAAGACGTAAAAGTCTTTTGTCTGGTTTAATGTGACCCATCAAGACTCCCCCCCCCCCCCCACCCCCTTGTGGCAAACTCTTAATTTCCATCAGCACGTAGAGCCACGGTCCTCGATATTATTAGTCGCTTATATACAAATCTCTCCCTTCTCCTACAATTATGGCCCTTGAAGGCCAACTCAAGTACATTCAGTGATGCCTTAACGTTATCCTAGTCATTATAGATAGTGTTGTCCATAATTCCTTTCCCCGGATGATTATGCAATCTCTGCGATGTTGTGTTCACCAAACAAGTTTGACGCCGATCATAAACATAGAAGGAAGAGGATCGGTACTACAGACAGGTAGTTGCTGCTTGCATGCTTGTAACTAGATTCGTCACAGGGTGATTAATACTGTAATAGCAATAATCTTGAAAACAATCAGTAGCAAAAAAATGTCCAAATGTGTGTGAAGTCTTATGGGCCTGAACTGCTAAGGTCATCAATCCCTAAGCTTACACACTACTTAACCTAAATTATCCTAATGACAAATACACGCACCCATGCCCGAGGGAGGACTCGAACCTCTGCCAGGACGAAACAGCAGCACTAATTTATTATATTTTATTAAAATATTATACAATACGGTTTGTGTAGATATTTCTATGTGTGCTTACAGACAATGTGTTGGTTGTTTTTCTCTGTGTCGAATAGTTTTCCCACAAACATGTCATAAAGTTTACGATCTGATGTTTTCTGCATGATCATAAGTGAACCACTGAGTGGACTACGCCTGTCGGTATAAACTGACCGTTTTGCGAAAACGCGCTCGTACTTCAAAACCTGACCTGCTGCTAAAGGTAAAATAAGTATTAAGGACTTGCTGTTGCCACACAAAAATCCCTATACTATGAGGTATTAACAATCGCAAAACCATGCGGGCTTGTAATAGCCATAGCTATTAGTCGGTGAATGACCTAAACACTGATGTCGGCCGGCCGAAGTGGCCGAGCTGTTCTAGGCGCTACAGTCTGGAACCGCGCGACTGCTACTGTCGCAGGTTCGAATCCTGCCACGGGCATGGATGTGTGTGATGTTCTTAGGTTAGTTAGGTTTAAGTAGTTCTAAGTTTTAGGGGACTGATGAGCTCAGATTTTAAGCCCTATACTGCTCAGAGCCATTTGAACCATTTTTTGTAGGAGAAAGTCGCCACCGCGGCATGTGTGGCCAAGTAAATAGACAAGCCTCAGTCCGTCACTTGCATCGTGGATGTTCTCTTTTCAGTAAGAAAGTAGTCACCTTCATTACAAACAGGCAAGAGAGGCTTTGTTCCAGCATGTTATATTGGGAGATTTATCTCTCGTACATCCTCCAACTGAAATAAAAATTAATAATAAATGCTTGAGGAAAGTAAAGAGAGGTGCCGCCTCCCGATTGGCTATTGCAATCACTGATTTGGCGAGCCAATCGGGAGATGAAGGTTCCAAAAGACACTAGTTGCTCGGACCTCAAAAAAATGGTTGACATGGCTCTTAGCACGATTGGATTTAATATCTGAGGTCATCAGTCCCCTAGGCTTAGAACTACTTAAACCTAACTAACCTAAGGACAGCACACAAATCCATGCCCGCGGCAGGATTCGAACCTGTGACCGTAGCAGCAGCGCGGTTCTGGACTGTAGCGCCTAGAACCGCTCGGCCACAGCCGCCGGCTGTTCGGACTTCGCGATCTGCAGTTGCAGCTGGGATGTCGACAAGGGGAGAGATGGCATACCACTTCAGGTTTGAATGATGTGCAATTTTGGTGAGTGGCTGCACATACATTTCTCTGCTCGTTCGGTGTGGCATAGTTAATTCTGAACGGAGGAATGAGTAGAGGATGCTACTTGCGATTATTGACAGTCACTCAATGATGTAGCTGTGGTAAGTGTTGTGTCTAGGAATCCTGCATACTCGGTTCGCTAGATAAACAATCAGACAACTCATATTATGGCCGTGCGGTTCTAGGCGCTCCAGTCCGGAGCCGCGCTGCTGCTACAGTCGCAGGTTCGAATCCTGCCTCGGGCATGGGTGTGTGTGATGTCCTTAGGTTAGTTAGGTTTAAGTAGTTCTAAGTTCTAGGGGACTGATGACCACAGCAGTTGAGTCCAATAGTACTCAGAGCCATTTTGAACTCATATTAATGAGTTCTATTGCAACTAGACAAATACAAATACTTAACTTTGATTACACAGATGTGCCGTAAGCAAAGGGCGATATACAAAATCAACTGAACTGCAGTGACTGTTGATCTCTAACTGTGCTACGTAGAGATTGCTAATGAAGAGGCTACGACGCGTCGGCTAACGAAGTGCCTAACGTTGAAGCTGCTTAGGAAGTGGGCTGCCACTACTTGGGCGCGGCGCTTATCTCGTCTTCATCATGCGGCCCGCACCCGGTAGCTGTGTGGTCAGCGTGACAGAATGTCAAGCCTAAGGGCCCGGGTTCGATTCCCGGCTGCGTCGGAGATTTTATCCGCTGAGGGACAGGGAGTTGTGTTGTCCTAATCATAATTTCATCCCCATCGATGGGCAAGTCGCTGAAGAGGCGTCAAATCGAAAGACTTGCACCCGGCGAACGGTCTACCCGACGGGAGGCCCTAGTCACACGACATTTACATTTACATTACGGCTGCTGCTGTCGCGTTGTCCTCGTGGAGGGAGGTCGGTCAGCGGGCGATTGTCTGACCTCTTCTTACAGCCCTCTCTTCACTGTCCTTCGCGACTGGCCTGCCGGTGCTAACTTTACGACGTAACAGTAAGTGATCGACATAGTCATCGACTTAGGCATCTTGAACGACTACGATTTTTTACGTGTAATTCTTTAAGGCAATTGTGAATGGGACATGTTTATAGCAATAAAAATCTAGTTAACATGACTTTCCTGTATTCTGGATGGTTATCCGGTGCCGACCTTAACAAACTACATGCAGAGTCTTGTGTGTATCTGCTGTGCAAGAGGGCGCAGGAATGACCGTTCGGGTTGTTTGGACCGGGAATAGTGGTCCTAGGGCAATATGAAGCAGATCCTGGTCGGCTGGTTTCCAAAGGGACGGATTTCCATACGCACTAGCTTTGCTCGGTCACGGCACTGTACTTTGTTCTTGCTTATGGGCTGTTTCATTTCAATTCGAACTGCAGTAAACGTTGCAATTTTTTTGCGGAGGTTCATTTTTCTGTCATCTGCAGCAGGGTTAAGTTAGAATCTTTTGCAAAATCGCTGGTCTGATAAGGAAGTGCTTCCGGGGTTTTTGAAAGGTCAAAGTTACCACAATTTAATAAAATTCCGATTTTCTGAGCTATGAGTCTCAGAATCATTTAATTATCAAATAAAATTCAAAATGGAATATAATGTTCTAGGGTTTCCAGCCGCGTCAGTTGGTTAAAACTACACGAGCTTTCGGCCAAGCACTCCTTGGCCATTGTCAAGTGTTATGACTCAGTCATAACACTTGACAATGGCCAAGGAGTGCTTGGCCGAAAGCTCGTGTTAACCAGTTGGCGCGGTTGGAAACCCGAGAACATTTTATTCAATGTTATCGCCGCGAGAGCCTCTGCATTCATACAAAATTCAAAATGATCATATTATTACATAGTTTGAGGTGCTAATTACGGGATATTTTTATAACTCAAATTTGATGTAATTTTTCTTAAGTTTCATTTCTTTCTGAAAAAAGAGGAATAAAAACTGTGCCATACTGTTCAGCTTTTGATTTAAAAACGATATTCAAAAAAATTTATAGTATCTTCAGTGGACGGCTATAGAAAAAAAATAGAAAGTAGACTGAAACACGGCAAAAGCCGCTGTCTGCGCTACGCTCTATTACGCAACATAACTCTGCGAGGCCTCTTCTCCTGTCCAACGGCAGCCGGCAGCCCATCGCAACCTACTAGCCGACCACTGTATTACTGCACGTGGTAGAGAGGGGGCCTCGGTCTGCTTATTATGAGCTTTCAGCTTGATGTTTCATGAGCGCATATGGAACCACTTGGCTATATGCACAATAGCAATCATTCACAGTGCGATGCACTGTCCTCAGTCACCACTGTACTTGTTTATTGTAACATGTTTCCAATAACAGCCACGGGAGGCCAAGTGAAATAATATCGTGGTAGAGCAATAAGTAGAGCACAAGCATAAATATTTGTTATTGACTATTGGTTGCCACATTTCAGGCAAGGGGCTCCAAAGAAAAATGAAATCAACTTGTAATAAAAATAAGTTCAAGCCTATGTAAGCTTAATTTTCATGAAAATTATGCTTATGCTTAATACATGAAATAAAATTTTTAAATTATTAATGCTATGCTACTGTTATATAACCATTAATATCAGACATACAATTTTAAAATGTTTCCAGAATGAGATTTTCACTCTGCAGCGTAGTGTGCGCTGATACGAAACTTCCTGGCAGATTAAAACTGTGTGCCGGACCGAGACTCGAAACCTTTGTCTTCCGCGGGCAAGTGCTCTACCAACTGAGCTACCCGAGAGCACTTGGCAAAGGTTCCGAGTTCGAGTCTCGGTCCGGCACACAGTTTTAATCTGCCAGGAAGTTTCAACTTTAAAATGAATTGTAGTTCACAGAAAAACGATATATGACTGTTGAGTTACACGACAGACAGATAGTTTCGTTCGGAAAATGGCTCAAACTTTTCCGAATTTTAGCTCGAAAACTAGTAAACATTTATCAGGTCTACAACTTCGCTTCCGCAGTTTTGCATTATAAGGCTATAGCAGCAGGTGATGGTGTAGGTGGTAGGTCAAAGTGTTATACAGTAATCTTAGGCATTTGTAAACATAACGCTATGAAAATATTTGTCGATTTGTGATTGAATCATCAAGTTATTCTCGACTGTATATGTTAAGCTGTGAGCCCAATTCTCGCCGTCTGTGGAAAGTTTTAATTTTCTGCCTTAACATTAAAAAGTAAACGGCTGACGCTCATAAAATTCAGACTAGCACCTTTGGTGAGGGACTTATTAGTGAAAGAACGTGCAGAGAATGTTTTCAACGCTTCAAGTCGAGTAAGAGTTTCAGTAGGACATCAAAGGAACTTAAAACCACTGCTGAAAAAGCTAGGTTACAACAGTGGACGGCTACGACCTACCTTCCCCATGGTTGGAAAAGAGTTGTTGGAGCTCTACGTCCAGGCCATGACAGGGGATGGACAACTTGGAAGTCCCTGAATAGACTGAGATCCGGAGTTGGAAGACCAAAAGTTTACTTGGCGAGATGGGGATACACTGATCCAAATGATATTCGGTGTGACTGTGGAGAAGAACAGTCAGTTCGCTACATGCTCCGGTGTCGATTATGCTCAGTCTAATATACAGAAGATGATCTTCAACAAGCAACAGAAAATGCACTGGAAGTGGCTAAGTTTTGGTCAAAAATGTGTAAAATGTATGTACATGTACTTGTATGTTTCTGATACGAGAATAATGATAAAACGCTTCAAGAATGGTGATTCCGACCTCGAAGACCGGCATGGCGGTGGAAATTTTTGTGATGGTAAGTTACTGTGGGATCAAGCTGCTGACGTCATCGGTCCCTAGGCTCACACGCTACTTAATCTAACTTAAACTAACTTACGCTGAGGACAACACAGACGCCCATACCCGAGGGAGGGCTCGAACCTCGGACGGGGAGAGCAGCGTGAACCATGGCAAGGCGCCTCAAACAACGCGGCTACCCTGCGCGGCGATGACGGTGGAAGAGACACTATTTCCAAAGATACTGAAACCGACGGAAACAACAACAAAAGATCGTTATCGAAAGCAGTTGATGCATTTGGTCCGACCACTGAAAGACAAATGACCGCAGTACAGCTGCAGACATAAAATGTGATTTTTCAGCAGGACAATGCTCGGCCCCGTGTCGCAAAATTCGTGAGAATATAAATAGAAACGTTGGAATGGGAAGCCCTACCTCACCCTCTCTATTATACAGACATTGCTCCTTCCGACTACCATCTTTTTAGATCAATGGCACGCGGCCTGGATGAGCCGTACTTCCGGTCACATGAACAAATGCAGACTTTGATCTATTCATGAATCTCCTCAAAAGACACCAAGTTCTTCCGCCACGGGGTTGGTATGCTGCCAGAAAACTGGGAGAAACTAGTGGCCAACGACTTCGGATACTCTGAATCGTAAGTTTCTTGTAAGTTATTCACAATAAAGCCTCAAACTTCGAGGAAAAACGGTGGAAGCGAAGTTGTAGACCTAATAAGAGATACCTTTATGAAAGTTGTTTTCATTTCCAGCACAGTGAGGTGACAAAAGTCGTGGGATAGTGATATGCACATGTACAATTGCAGTAGTATCGCATACGCAAGGTATGGAAGGACAGTGGATTGGCGGAGTTGTCATTTGTTTCAGGTGATAAATGTGAAAGGGCTCCCTACGTGATTATGGTCACACGACGGCAATTAGCAGACTCTGAACGCGGGATGGTAGTTGGAGCTAGACGCGTGGGCTATTCCATTTCGGAAATCGTTACGGAATTCAATACCGCGAGATCCACATTGTCAAGAGTGTTCAAGAGTACAGTACTTCAGGTATTACCTCTCACTACAGACATCGCAGTGGCCGACGAGCTTCACTTAACAACTGAGAACAGTGGCGTTTGCGAAGAGTTATCAGTGCCAATAGGAACACTACGTGGAATAAACGCAGAAATCAACGTGGGACGCACGACGAACGTATTCGTTAGAGTTACTAGCAGTAATGAACAGCCTGGGTGGCTGACTAGTGGGATAAGGATATCATGCAGAACAAAGCGGGAATTGTATCAAAAAGTTAGAAGTAGTCACAATCAAGCTACAGTAGCCCATTACAATCAGTATTGTAAGGTGCTTAAAAATGTTATTAGGAAGGCAAAGAGTATGTGGTATGCAAGTAGAATAGCTAATTCGCAGGATAAAATTAAAACCATATGGTCAGTTGTGAAGGAAGTGTCTGGTCAGCAGCACAAGGTCGACGCTGATATAGTCAGTTCACAGTAAAAATATTTCTGTTACTGATAAATCAGATATAAGTACAGTATTTGACAATCATTTTTTGAGCATTGCTGGTGAATTAAATAAAAATTTAGTTTCTACAGGAAATCATATAACTTCCTTCCCAAATGCCTTTCCGAGATTGATGTCTGAAATACTCATCTGTGATACAGACAAGAGGGAGATTGAGTCAATAATTAAATCACTGAGGACTATGGACTCTCATGGTTATGATGGAGTAGCTAGTAGAATATTAAAGTACTGTGCTGCACATGTTAGCCCTGTATTTAGCCATATTTGTAATTTTTTCTTTAGGAATGGTCAGTTTCCTGAGGGATTAAAGTACTCAGTAGTAAAGCCACTTTATAAAAAGGGAGAAAGGGATAATAAGTTACTGAAAAGGCTATGTATGTAAGGATAACTGAGCATTTGTAAATCACACGATTTACTATCAAATGTACAGTTCCTCTTTAGAAGTCGTTTAACAACTGAAAATGCCATATTCTCTATTCTCTGTGAGGTACTGGATGGGTTAAACAAAAGGTTTCAAACGCTTGGCATTTTTTTTATTTAACTAAGGAATTTGATTGTGTTGATCACAAAATATTGCTCCAGAAGTTGGACCATTACGGAATACGGGGAGTAGCTCACTTTAGCAACAGGCAGCAAAACGTCATTATTCACAATGCTGATAACGGCTGCGTTGTGGGGTCTGAGTGGGGGTCAAGTGGGGAGTGCCCCAGGGATCAGTGTTGAGGCCACTCCTGTTCCTCATTTATATAAATGATATGCCCTCTAGTATTACGGGTAACTCTAAAATATTTCTGTTTGCTGATGACACTAGCTTGGTAGTAAAGGATGTTGTGTGCAACATTGGCTCGGTTTCAAATAGTGCTGTACATGACCTCAGTTCATGGCTTGTAGAAAATAAACTAACGCTAAATCACAGTAAGACTCAGTGTTTACAGTTTCTGACACACAATTCAACAAAATATGACGTTTTAATTTCACAGAACGGGCATATGGTAAGTGAAAATGAACAGTTCCAATTTCTAAGTGTTCAGCTAGATAGTAAGCTGTCGTGGAAAGCCCACGTTCAGGATCTTATTCAAAGACTTAATATTGTCATTTTTACTTTTCGACCGGTATCTGAAGTGAGTGATCGTCCGACACGAAAATTAGTCTACTCTGCTTATTTTCATTCGCTATTGTCGTATGGTATTATATTTTGGGGTAACTCTTACCATTCTAAAAGGATATTTTTGGCTCACAAACGGGTGGTTCGGGCAATAAGTGGTGTGATTTCACGAACCTCTTGTCGACCTCTGTTCACGAGTCTGGGTATTTTGATATTGGCCTCTCAATACGTATATTCCTTGTAGTCGTTTCTTGTTACCAATATTAGTTTATTTCCATGAATAAGCAGCTTTCACTCGGTTAATACTCGGCAGAAATCAAACCTGCATTTGGATCGGACTTCCTTAACTCCTGTGCAAAAAGGTGTGCAGTATACTGCTGCATCCATTTTCAATAAGCTGCCACTCGAATTAAAAAATCTTAGCAGTAATCCACGCACTTTCGAATCGAAACTGAAGAGTTTCCTCGTGGATCACTCCTTCTATTCTGTCAAGGAGTTCCTTGAAAAATTAAGATGATTTTTATTGTATTGCTGATAGCGTTTACTTAAACTTATGGACTGACTTTTTAAGGTTCATGAACATTTACTTTTATCTGTTATTACGTTTATATTGTAATTTCATGTACTGGCACGTTCCACGACCTTGGACATTTGCTCCTCAATTTGGTCCTACGGAACTTGACGAGTAAATAAAAAAATGAAATAACAGTGGGCGTAATATTGCTTTAATAGGCTATGCAGCAAATGACCGACGTGAGTGTCTTTGGTAATAGCACGACATCGCCTGCAGCACCTCTCAGGGGTTCGTGACGATAACGGTTAGACCAAGATGGCTGCAAAACCGAGGCCTCATCAGATGAGTCCTGCTTCCAGTTGGTAAGAGCTGATGGTAGGGTTCGAGCGTGGCGTACACCCCACGATGCCATGGACCCAAATTGTCAGCAATGTATTGTACAAGCTGGTGGTGCTTCATAATCATGTGGGCTGTGTTTACATGGAATGGACTGGGTCCTCTGTTCCAACTAAACCGATCATTGACTGGAAATGGCTATATTTGGCTAGTTGCAGACCATTTGCACCCATTCAACGCTGGAATAATTATGGGTGACAATGCGCTACGTGACCGGTCCACAACTGTTCGTGGCTGGTTTGTAGAACATTCAGGACAATTCGAGCGAATGATTTGGCCACGCACATTGTCTGACATGAATCCCATCAGACATTTATGGGACATAATCGAGAGGTCAGTTGGTGCACAAACTCCAGTACCGGCAACACTTTCACAATTATGGCCGCTATAGAGGCAGCGTGGATCAATATTTCTGCAGCGGATTTCCAACTACTTGTGGAGTCCATCCTACGTCGAGGTGCTGCACCTCGCCGGACAAAAGGACGTCCTATATGATATTAGTTGACGTTCTATGTCTTGTCATCTCAGTAAATGTCGTTCCTAGACATTAATAATACAAGGTCAATTTTTTTTGTCAGATTTGAAATAGGATTACCGATATGTGGTTTTCCAAGCCGAATGTAGTGCTATACCAGACCCTCAACTTACTTGACACGTCTTACGTGTTTTCCCATAGCCAAGTCATTATCTCTAGTCTTGCATACGCGAAGACACTAAACGTCTTTTGTCGCTCAACCCAAAAAACATACCTCGACCCGTCGAAATGTCTATCTGCGATCTATTTTGCTCACGCAGCAGGTACTCCCCTGTATCAGTGCTATGTTTGGTGGCTGGCGTAGCTAGTGAAGCGACTATTTGCGAGTCGTGCGGCGGATGCATCAGCAGGTTCTTGTTACGTGCAGCCTCTATGAGGCGACTGACGGAATCTAAGTGGACCACGCCGTAGAATGCCCGACTGGTGGCGTCATCTCTGGTCGTAGCAGTTTATCGTGAGGGACAATGGACACAGAGCGCAGAAAGTCTACATGTATTAACAACCTACTTAATTGTAGCATCCTTCTCCGTGTCAACATCTCAAACATTTGGATTCTTTTTTTTTTTTCGATTTTCGCACAGTTCGCTCACGCAGGACGCCAGACATACCTCGACAGATATTCCTTTCTCCAGCTACGTCCAATGTTTGATGCCCTTTCACTGCTTCTTACGAATAATATTCAGTTTACCTGCGCTAATATGCTTGTTACATCCTGATTTTTTCCTCTGTTGGACGTTACATTCTTTCCAAGGTAGCAAAATGGGAGGAAGAAAGGTGGGAGTTTAACCATTCTGTCGATAGCGAGGTCTTTAGAGTCGGAGCACAAGCTCGGATCACAAAAGGCTGGGGAAAGAAATCGGCCATGCTTTTTCAAAGTAACCATTCCGGCATTTTCCTGAAGCAGGTTAGCGAAATAACAGAAATAAATCTGGATGGCTAGGGATTTGGACAGTCAGCCTCGCGACCTAGAATACACTATACTAACCATTGTGTCACTTCTCTCGGCACTAGCCAGTAGAATTTCTGCCATTCGTGAACTACATTGATCCCAAATTTGTTGTAAGGTTTGTTGTTAGTTTTGTTAGTCTCACTTCTGCTGTTTCTCCGTAGTTTCGTCCTTCTTTACTCCATATCCATATAAGATTTTATTCTAGTGAACGACGACTGTAATTCACCATTTTCAGTAGCAAACTATTAACGAATTTTATCGTTTATGTCCTCTACATCTACATACATACTCCGCAATCCACCATACGGTGCGTGGCGGAGGGTACCTCGTACCACAACTAGCATCCTCTCTCCCTGTTCCACTCCCAAACAGAACGAGGGAAAAATGACTGCCTATATGCCTCTGTACGAGCTCTAATCTCTCTTATCTTATCTTTGTGGTCTTTCCGCGAAATGTAAGTTGGCGGCAGAAAAATTGTACTGCAGTCAGCCTCAAATGCTGGTTCTCTAAATTTGCTGAGTAGCGATTCACGAAAAGAACGCCTCCTTTCCTCTAGAGACTCGCACCCGAGTTCCTGAAGCATTTCCGTAACACTCGCGTGATGATCAAACCTACCAGTAACAAATATAGCAGCCCGCCTCTGAATTGCTTCTATGTCCTCCCTCAATCCGACCTGATAGGGATCCCAAACGCTCGAGCAGTACTCAAGAATAGGTCGTATTAGTGTTTTATAAGGGGTCTCCTTTACAGATGAACCACATCTTCCCAAAATTCTACCAATGAACTGAAGACGACTATCCACCTTCCCCACAACTGCCATTACATGCTTGTCCCACTTCATATCGCTCTGCAATGTTACGCCCAAATATTTAATCGACGTGACTGTGTCAAGCGCTACACTACTAATGGAGTATTCAAACATTCATCTGCATTAATTTACATTTATCTACATTTACAGTTAGCTGCAATTCTTTACACCAATCACAAATCCCGTCCAAGTCATCTTGTATCTTCCTACAGTCACTCAACGACGACACCTTCCCGTGCACCA
Organism: Schistocerca piceifrons; assembly: GCF_021461385.2. Classification (NCBI taxonomy): domain Eukaryota; kingdom Metazoa; phylum Arthropoda; class Insecta; order Orthoptera; family Acrididae; genus Schistocerca; species Schistocerca piceifrons. The sequence goes on along the minus strand of NW_025728979.1, from coordinate 142,953 downwards.
CAGCATCATCAGCAAACAGCCGCACATTGCTATCCACTCTATCCAAAAGATCATTTATGTAGATAGAAAACAACGGCGGACCTACTACAATTCCCTGGGGCACTCCAGATGATACCCTCACCTCCGATGAACACTCACCATCGAGAGCAACGTACTGGGTTCTATTACTGAAGAAGTCCTTCCAGAATGTGTGTCAAACACACTTCTGAACCTTTATTGTAATTCCTTCATTGTGTCTTCGATATACAGCTAGGCATAGAGAAGACAGACTGCAATCTTGCAGTCCGAATACTTGTATCTTGGTCTTACATTCTTATTATTCCCCCTTTGTTATTTTACATATCGTATAATACCCACCTTTCTGTACATAGAATACCTATCTGTAGGAGGCTTTAAGACTTCGAATTTTCTCGTTTTGAGAGAACTGAAGGACGATCTGTTTAATTGTTAAAAACTATTCAACAGCCAAGGTCGCGTAAAATATTTCTTGATTTAAGACAACCGGTTTCAACAGGCTATACTGTCATCTTCATGTATTAAGATTTTTTGTTGTAAAACGTGTTAATTTTACGCTGACACGTACACAAGATGTCAAGTGGATAATGTGCTATTTTTGCTCACTTGACATCTTGTGGGTGACATCAGCGTCAAATGAGCATATTTTACAATAGAAAGATTTTAAGACCAGAAGATGATAGCATAGTCTGTTGAAACTTGTTGTCTTGAATAAAGAAATATTTTATGTGGTCTTGGCTGTTGAATGGTTTTATTTTTCAGATATCTTGAACCAGTTCACTCCGCCGAAACCTTTTTTTTAGGGCGATAGATCCAATGAAAACTCTTGGTTTCCCTTATGTTTTCCTTCGATTTGCAACAATAACTTCAGAACTAATACTCTATTGTCCAAGTCAAACGGATCCTCATCTAACAGATCCTAGCTTTCATTTCCATTCTTCTTATGTATTTCTGGTCAACAACTCGGGAACATTAGCTGTCAAACTGATTATGAAATAGCTGTCGCATTTATTTGTTTTTTCTATCTTCGGGATTTTGTGAGTGACGCGCTTTCGAAGATCTGGTGGTACGCCTCTCGTCTCATAGATTCTGCACGTTAGCTTGAATAATCAGTTATTTGCAACATGCCCCAACAGTTGTGTAACATCTTCCAGTATTAAGTCATCATACAGTTCCACATTTTCGCAAAGCGTCTCAGTGTACTCTTTTCAATGATATTCTCGTCGTTCTGTGTTTAGAAACTATTGTTATCTTTTTTGCTTTTATTTTCACAGAAAGTTATTTTGATTTTTCTATACCATTATCTTTTGAATTACTTGCCATTTCTGCTGCAGTCATATCGATATAGTTTCTTTTGACTTCTTAATGAGTTCATTCTCCACTCATACTACATAGAAACCTTTATTGGACGAAGAACGTAACTACAGTGTGCAAGAAGGTACCAACATCTCTCTATGCCCTACAAAACTATAAAAATATCTTCCCTCTTCTCCTGAAAATAACTTCTACAAACACACTTCCAATTAAGAGCGATGTTATCCTGCAACGTCTTTCTCAGGAAAGCTCATGACACCTGGAGCTGGTTATGAATGCCTGTGTTCGTTATATCCGATTTTCGAAAGTTTGATCATATTTCAGGATCATATGCATAGTTATTAGGGTGTCCCAAAAATTCGAAGTAGGTTGTACTTGAACGCATACCCTCTTATTTGTACGATGCCAAAACAGCTATATGTAAAATTTCAGAACCTTAGGATGTCGGCAACCCGTGCCGACTTGCATTGAAACATTTCAGGTTGGCTGTACTTGGTAAGAAAGGAGCAGGCGGGCGCCCTCGCGTCGGCGTGTCTCTAACAATGTTAGTCTAAATTGTTGTCAGTAAGTGAAAATGTCAGTGGAATTACGTAGTAGTTCTAAAACGCGTATATTTTCAGTAGGTGCGATAAAACATCAGATAAAAGGTTCAGAACTGTCATCTAATGGACAAGTTCTAGCAGTTTTATTTTATAATATCCGGGAAGTGAATTCAACTGTCAGTGAAAGAGCAAATCTCACTATTCGGGGATGTATGATCTTTTGGGAAAAGGAGCGTGCACCTCCAAATCCGTACCTAATTGTGTGAAGAAATTAGTGAACCTATATCAAGTTTGCAGGGAGTTACAAAAAATGCACAAAAAACTTAAAAGTTATTTGAGCAGCGCTGACAAGGGTTTGTCAGCAAGTTGGATGATTTGTTCGACATTGCACACGCCGATGCACTTCAGTTAATGAAAATAAATGAATATAAAATCTTTTTACAGTGATAGAGAGAGCCAGGTTGGCCTGGTCACTTAGCTGGGGTGGGCAAGAAACTGGCTATAAAGAGAAAGGTCCCGCATCAGAACTATTGAGGAAGAAAACCGACGTGCTAAATATTTTTCCACGTCAGATCCTTCGACAGCATCTAATGAAGCATTACAAAATGACTCATCTTCAGATTGTAATGAAAATGAGATGAGTTTGCAAGAAAATTTCCCACCTGTGATTGAGAACATAAAACGTAGAGCCAGTCAAACAACTATGCGGAAAAATTTCATTACTCCAAAATGAAGCAGCGCTAGATAGGTGTCAGTTGAGTGTGAGAGATTCAGTGTATATTCTTGAAGCTACCATTGAGGCACTTTGACATAATACTGATGAATTTTCTATAAGTAAGTCTTCGATTCAAAGAATTCGTACAGAGAAACGGAAAGATCGTGCTGAAGCTATAAAGGTTGATTTTCAACACGAGGTACCAGAAGTGTCTGTTCATGGGGATGGCAAACTGTTGCCTGCTACACATGATCGGTAATCAAAAGAAGAACGTCTTTATATAGTTATTTCTTATAGAAATAAAGAGCAACTTATTGCTGTGCCAAGGTTGGGAAACGCTTCAGGATGTGAACAGGAGAAAGCTGTTTGGAACGTGATTTTGGATTGGAATCTAGAAGACAAAGTGCAAATTTATCAAAACTAGACATGATTGTCTCAATGGGAATTCCGCGATCGTTCATCAAATAAAATATGGCGTTTCAGTCTTCGATCGCTATTCTTTATTTTCAATTACCGGTTTCGGGCTAGCTGCCCATCTTCAGATTTGTTAAAAAACGTTTTCACATCTCCCACAGCCTGGCTAGGCACAAGTTTATCAAAACTTCGCGGATCGAAGACTGAAACGCCATATTTTATGTAATGAACGATCGCGGAATTCCCATTGAGACAATCATGTCTAGTTTTGATAAACTTGTGCCTAGTCAGGCTGTGGGAGATGTGAAAACATTTTTTAACAGATCTGAAGATGGGCAGCTAGCCCAAAACCGGTAATTGAAAATAAAGAATAGCGATCGAAGACTGTAACGCCATATTTTATTTAAAGTGCAAATTCTTTGTTGTGATACTATGGATTCAAATACAGGTCATATCAATGGTGCCTGTGTGCTACTTGAGCAAAAACTTAACAGAAGTATCATTCTTTTTCCTTGCCGCCACCGCGTGTATGAACTGGTGTTAAAAAACGTGTCCCAGGTAAAAATCAGTTCAGGGACAAGTCCTGTTATTCCACTCTTCAAAAAGTTCCGAGATAACTGAAAAAGTGTAGATCCCTGAAGCTGCAATGATTTCTTGTCGCCGATACGGAATGTTTGTGAGACTTGGATTTAATGTAGGTCGCTGGAACACGGAGATTAATTTTACAGTCAAAATTCTGAAGTTCGCTCACGATAAGTAGCGGAAGGTGTTTGGGCGGTGGCTAGATGCTATGCCGACTCTACTCTCAAAACTTTCCAAAGTCCTGCATAAATTCCCCTGCAGCAGCTTGCCGCCGCTTACAAATTTCCACCACCTTCAAGTCGCTACCTGGCCATGCCGGCAGCTTACAGAGCCCTCTGCTGTGAACCCTCATAGCATCCATTGAGTGACAAGTGGCAATTGATGTAAACTCTCAACCTATCGCCCGTCAAGAAAAGCAGTAAGGCATAAATGCTCCTGTTACCCTGTCACTCGCAGCAATTTTGATTCTGTATTTACAAAATTTATTTAATTTCAGCGCAGGCGGCACACTTACTAGGTGATGACATGTGTAATGGTTATGTATGCAGAACTCTCATAGTAACTGACAACATGTCAAAGGGTAGGGATTAGGACGAGCTACGAAGTGTGATTATGAACAGCAAAATACACATTTCTGGTGCCGCCGGCAACTGAAGCCACTGAAACTATCGTGATCTGCAGTTTTTGAAGAAATATTATGGCCAAATAAAACATGATCCACACTGTCCTCGTACTGACGAATTCATACAAAACTGGATGTGTACGACTGAAAGGTCGATCCACTGACATAGATCCAATGCTCTGTCAACAAAGTTGGACCATCAGTGATGACGTATGTATGAGGGTCACTTCAAAAGAAATGCATACTATTTTTTTAAAAATCCATCTTTTATTCTACATGTTTGAAAGTTTTACAATGTGTAGATACATCCTTTAGGAACAATATTTTCATTTCTCCACATAATTTCCATCCCTCTCAACTGCCTTGCGCCATCTTGGAACGTGCGCCTGTATACCTGCACGGTAAAATTCTGGACCATCCTGTTGGAGCCACTGTTTGGCAGCGTGCACAAGGGAGTCATCATCTTCAAACATTGTTCCACGAAGAGAGTCTTTCAGTTTCCCCAAAACATGGAGTTTTGTGATCGCTTCCATGGTTTTTTGACTGACATGTGGCCGTGTATTGTCGTGTAACAGCAAAACATCCTGCTTTTGCCGATGTGGTCGAACACGACTCAGTCGAGCTTGAAGTTTCTTCAGTGTCGTCACATATGCATCAGAATTTATGATGGTTCCACTTGGTATGATGTTCACAAGCAAGAGTCCTGCGGAATCGAAACACACCCTAGCCGTAACTTTTCCAGCAGAAGGTGTGGTTTTGAATTTTTTTTCTTGGGTGAATTTGCATGATGCCACTCCATTGATTGCCTCTTCATCTGTGGTGAGAAATGATGGAGCCATGTTTCATCACCTGTCACAATTTTTCCAAGAAATTTTCGTAATGTTCCAAAAGTTCGCTGCATACCGTTATTCTTGTTTCTTTGTGAGTCACTGTCAACATTCTGGGAACCCACGTGGCACAAATCTTTTTAACGCCAACACTTTCTGTATTCTGCAAACACTTTCTTCCCCTATCCCAAAGTAGCGTGACAATTCGTTCACTGTGATGCGTCTGTCAGCAGTCACTAATTCGTTAACTCTGCACATTGTCTGGAGTGTGTGCAGTACGAGGCCTGCCACTGCGAGGACAATCCTCCTTATTGCTGTGCCCGCTTTCATCACGCAACCTGCTTGCCCAGCGACTAACTGTACTGCGATCGACAGCAGCATCTCCATACACCTTTTTCAACCTCTTGTGGATGTTTCCCGCTGTCTCGTTTTCACGGCACAGGAATTCTATGACAGCACGTTGCTTCTGACGAACGTAAATTGTAGCCGCCATCTTGAAGACATGCTGTGACGGCGCCACTCACGGGAACAGGTTAAACTAAGTTTGAAAACAAGCGGGACGTATGTATATACACACTGTAAAAATTTCACACATGCAAAATGAAAACTGTATTTTTACAAAAATAGTGTGCATTTCTTTTGGAGTGACCCTAGTATTCATAGTGAAAGTTGTTTTCATAGGCTTGGAACTTTTTCCACCTACACTGAGTGGATTCCTCACTGGTTCACTGTTAGACAACCGATGTTTCTGTTCTGAGAGTTGAAGTCGTAATTAAATGTTTTAGTAGGTATCTTTGGAATATTTTATCTGCTTTGTGTTTCATTAGTAGACACTTCATGCTAATTATGCCGTGCTCATGTCACTGAGTGATGACATTTGACTAGCAGTGGAGGGATGCGGGTTCTAATCCGATTTTGCCACGCTGAATGAAGTATCCATTGTTTCCGCCCACAACTTGATGCAAATGCCTCCTGTCTCATTGTTTCCTGTGGGCGTGACCGACGTGTTACGATTCTACCACCATGTCTGTCCTACCAGCGTGTCTCTGAATTCCTGTATTACGAGAGGAACGAGCGAGATGTATTTCTGACGACTTTCCTGTATCCATGAAATGGTACTGAGAGAATCTGGTCTTCTCTCAGAAGTATCATTATGGTTCTATTGGGAATATCCGTTATTAACTCGCAATAGAAGATAATATGTGTCTGTGCAGTCTTTCTTTTACTCTTATGTACAGAAATGACATTCTCATTATTACAGTCATGCGGGAAATTGCCTTGTGCGAGGGACTGTGACAAATATTAACAGGGAATGGAGCTAATTCTGCAGTGTATTCACTGTCAGATCTAACTGGAAAAGCTCTTGGTGATTTTTTTGCATTCTGTGTTGTACAGTGGAGTCTCGATAGTTCGAGGTGAACGGGACCGGAACCACCTCGAACTATCGAAAACTCGGACTATCGAAATTTAAATGGGAAAACGAAATATTATGATATTGTAAGTAATGCAGGTCAAAATATGAAATTTTATTTGAATAAAGTATTTACACATGCATTTGCATTGCCAGAATAACAATAATTATTTATTTAGACAAGGAATGGTGAAGTGTCTTTTGTTTGGCGAAGCTGCAACGTTTCCTCGCGGCAATGTGACGCCACCGTATCAGGAACAGTAGTGGGTCAGTTGGTGTTGCCTCAGGCTGTTGTTCCACGTAGCATACGGCGGCCTCGAGAGCAGCGTAGCCATCGGTGTGACTCATCATCGGTGCAGCCTCTGCCTCCTCATCCTCGTCACTCTCACACTGCGATGGAATGTTAACTATGTCAATTATAGAAGAGTCTGTCACTTCCAACTGTTCGTCCGACTTTAACTATTCACCTACTTCCACCTCTTCTGCCTCTTCACAACCTGGCAATCTTCTGATTAAATTACACAATGGTTGATCTTCCTCATCTGCTAAATCTTCAGTTTCTGTGTCTGGCATACTGTAGAATTTTCCTCCATTACTTAGAAATTGTGTCTGACTTTATTTCGCTCCAAGATTCGCTAATCCAGTACATGACGTCATTCAAAGTCACTTTCTTCAAAGCTCGTACAGTGCTTTCGTTGTCTTCGGAATGCAGGATTGACTGTAGCTATCGCCGTCGATACTTTATTTAGACATTCCAGAACGCCCTAATCCATGGGCTGAATGAGACAGGTAACGTCGATCGAGGTTCGATCGAGACTCGAACAATCAAGACTCTACTGTAACTGTTTTTTACTATCGAGAGTACTGATTTCAGCATCTCCTATTTTGTAATTACTGCAGCAGTCAAACCTTGCTGCTGCTGTGTGACTACCAATCGTGAATACACACTCAGTTGACAAAAATCATGGGATACCTCCCGATTACATGTCGAACCTTCTTTTGCCCGGAGTAGTACAGCACCTCGACGTGGCATGGACACACATGTCGTTGGAAGTCCCCTGCAGATGTATTGACACACGCTATGTCTACAGTTGTCCACAATTGCCAAAGTGTTTCTGGTGTAGGATTTTGTCCTCGAACTGACCTCTTGATTATGTTCCATAAATGTTCGATCGGATTTATGTCGGGCGATTTAGGTGGCCAAGTCATTCGCTCTAAGTGTCGAAAATGTTCTTGAAACCAATCGCCAACAACCGTGGTCCAGTGACATAGCACATTGTCATCCATAAAAATTCCATCGTTCGTTGGCAGCACGTAGCCCACGCATGGCTGCAAATGATCTCCATGTAGCCAAACATAACCATTTTCAGTCAATTATCGGTTCAGTTGGACGAGAGGACCCAGTTCATTTCATGTAAACACAGCCCTCACGATTATGGAGCCACCACCAGCATTCACAGTGCCTTGTTGACAACGTGGGTCCATGGATTTGTGAGGTCTGCGACGCACTCTAAGCCTTCCATCATCTCCCACCGGCTGAAATCGGGACTCGTCTGACCAAGCCACGTTTTTCCTGTCGTCTAGGGTCCAACCAATATGGTCATCGCTGCAGGCGATGTCGTGCAAAGACACTCGCGTCGGTCGTCTGGTACTATTGCCCCTTAACGCCACATTTCGCGCACTGTCCCAACGTGGGTCCATGGCTTTGTGAGGTCTGCGACGCACTCTAAGCCTGCCATCATCTCTCACCGGCTGAAATCGGGATCGTCTGACGAAGCCACGTTTTTCCTGTCGTCTAGGGTCCAACCAATATGGTCATCGCTGCAGGCGATGTTGTGCAAAGACACTCGCGTCGGTCGTCTGGTGCTATTGCCCCTTAACGCCACATTTCGCGCACTGTCCCAACGTGGGTCCGTGGCTTTGTGAGGTCTGCAACGCACTCTAAGCCTGCCATCACCTCTCACCGGTTGAAATCGGGACTCGTCTGACCAAGCTACGTTTTTCCTGTCGTCTAGGGTCCAACCAATATGGTCATCGCTGCAGGCGATGTCGTGCAAAGACACTCACGTCGGTCGTCTGGTACTATTGCCCCTTAACGCCACATTTCGCGCACTGTCCCAACGTGGGTCCATGGCTTTGTGAGGTCTGCGACGCACTCTAAGCCTGCCATCATCTCTCACCGGCTGAAATCGGGACTCGTCTGACGAAGCCACGTTTTTCCTGTCGTCTAGGGTCCAACCAATATGGTCATCGCTGCAGGCGATGTTGTGCAAAGACACTCGCGTCGGTCGTCTGGTGCTATTGCCCCTTAACGCCACATTTCGCGCACTGTCCCAACGTGGGTCCGTGGCTTTGTGAGGTCTGCGACGCACTCTAAGCCTGCCATCATCTCTCACCGGCTGAAATCGGGACTCGTCTGACCAAGCCACGTTTTTGCTGTCGTCTAGGGTCCAACCAATATGGTCATCGCTGCAGGCGATGTCGTGCAAACACACTCGCGTCGGTCGTCTGGTACTATTGCCCCTTAACGCCACATTTCGCGCACTGTCCCAACGTGGGTCCATGGCTTTGTGAGGTCTGCGACGCACTCTAAGCCTGCCATCATCTCTCACCGGCTGAAATCGGGACTCGTCTGACCAAGCCACGTTTTTCCTGTCGTCTAGGGTCCAACCAATATGGTCATCGCTGCAGGCGATGTCGTGCAAAGACACTCGCGTAGGTCGTCTGGTGCTATTGCCCCTTAACGCCACATTTCGCGCACTGTCCCAACGTGGGTCCGTGGCTTTGTGAGGTCTGCGACGCACTCTAAGCCTGCCATCATCTCTCACCGGCTGAAATCGGGACTCGTCTGACCAAGCCACGTTTTTCCTGTCGTCTAGGGTCCAACCAATATGGTCATCGCTGCAGGCGATGTCGTGCAAAGACACTCGCGTAGGTCGTCTGGTGCTATTGCCCCTTAACGCCACATTTCGCGCACTGTCCCAACGTGGGTCCGTGGCTTTGTGAGGTCTGCGACGCACTCTAAGCCTGCCATCATCTCTCACCGGCTGAAATCGGGACTCGTCTGACGAAGCCACGTTTTTCCTGTCGTCTAGGGTCCAACCAATATGGTCATCGCTGCAGGCGATGTTGTGCAAAGACACTCGCGTCGGTCGTCTGGTGCTATTGCCCCTTAACGCCACATTTCGCGCACTGTCCCAACGTGGGTCCGTGGCTTTGTGAGGTCTGCGACGCACTCTAAGCCTGCCATCATCTCTCACCGGTTGAAATCGGGACTCGTCTGACCAAGCTACGTTTTTCCTGTCGTCTAGGGTCCAACCAATATGGTCATCGCTGCAGGCGATGTTGTGCAAAGACACTCGCGTCGGTCGTCTGGTGCTATTGCCCCTTAACGCCACATTTCGCGCACTGTCCCAACGTGGGTCCGTGGCTTTGTGAGGTCTGCGACGCACTCTAAGCCTGCCATCATCTCTCACCGGCTGAAATCGGGACTCGTCTGACGAAGCCACGTTTTTCCTGTCGTCTAGGGTGCAACCAATATGGTCATCGCTGCAGGCGATGTTGTGCAAAGACACTCGCGTCGGTCGTCTGGTGCTATTGCCCCTTAACGCCACATTTCGCGCACTGTCCCAACGTGGGTCCGTGGCTTTGTGAGGTCTGCGACGCACTCTAAGCCTGCCATCATCTCTCACCGGCTGAAATCGGGACTCGTCTGACGAAGCCACGTTTTTCCTGTCGTCTAGGGTCCAACCAATATGGTCATCGCTGCAGGCGATGTTGTGCAAAGACACTCGCGTCGGTCGTCTGGTGCTATTGCCCCTTAACGCCACATTTCGCGCACTGTCCCAACGTGGGTCCGTGGCTTTGTGAGGTCTGCGACGCACTCTAAGCCTGCCATCATCTCTCACCGGCTGAAATCGGGACTCGTCTGACCAAGCCACGTTTTTCCTGTCGTCTAGGGTCCAACCAATATGGTCATCGCTGCAGGCGATGTCGTGCAAAGACACTCGCGTAGGTCGTCTGGTGCTATTGCCCCTTAACGCCACATTTCGCGCACTGTCCCAACGTGGGTCCGTGGCTTTGTGAGGTCTGCGACGCACTCTAAGCCTGCCATCATCTCTCACCGGCTGAAATCGGGACTCGTCTGACCAAGCCACGTTTTTCCTGTCGTCTAGGGTCCAACCAATATGGTCATCGCTGCAGGCGATGTCGTGCAAAGACACTCGCGTAGGTCGTCTGGTGCTATTGCCCCTTAACGCCACATTTCGCGCACTGTCCCAACGTGGGTCCGTGGCTTTGTGAGGTCTGCGACGCACTCTAAGCCTGCCATCATCTCTCACCGGCTGAAATCGGGACTCGTCTGACGAAGCCACGTTTTTCCTGTCGTCTAGGGTCCAACCAATATGGTCATCGCTGCAGGCGATGTTGTGCAAAGACACTCGCGTCGGTCGTCTGGTGCTATTGCCCCTTAACGCCACATTTCGCGCACTGTCCCAACGTGGGTCCGTGGCTTTGTGAGGTCTGCGACGCACTCTAAGCCTGCCATCATCTCTCACCGGTTGAAATCGGGACTCGTCTGACCAAGCTACGTTTTTCCTGTCGTCTAGGGTCCAACCAATATGGTCATCGCTGCAGGCGATGTTGTGCAAAGACACTCGCGTCGGTCGTCTGGTACTATTGCCCCTTAACGCCACATTTCGCGCACTGTCCCAACGTGGGTCCATGGCTTTGTGAGGTCTGCGACGCACTCTAAGCCTGCCATCATCTCTCACCGGCTGAAATCGGGACTCGTCTGACCAAGCCACGTTTTTCCTGTCGTCTAGGGTCCAACCAATATGGTCATCGCTGCAGGCGATGTTGTGCAAAGACACTCGCGTCGGTCGTCTGGTGCTATTGCCCCTTAACGCCACATTTCGCGCACTGTCCCAACGTGGGTCCGTGGCTTTGTGAGGTCTGCGACGCACTCTAAGCCTGCCATCATCTCTCACCGGCTGAAATCGGGACTCGTCTGACCAAGCCACGTTTTTCCTGTCGTCTAGGGTCCAACCAATATGGTCATCGCTGCAGGCGATGTGGTGCAAAGACACTCGCGTCGGTCGTCTGGTGCTATTGCCCCTTAACGCCACATTTCGCGCACTGTCCCAACGTGGGTCCGTGGCTTTGTGAGGTCTGCGACGCACTCTAAGCCTGCCATCATCTCTCACCGGCTGAAATCGGGACTCGTCTGACCAAGCCACGTTTTTCCTGTCGTCTAGGGTCCAACCAATATGGTCATCGCTGCAGGCGATGTCGTGCAAAGACACTCGCGTCGGTCGTCTGGTGCTATTGCCCCTTAACGCCACATTTCGCGCACTGTCCCAACGTGGGTCCGTGGCTTTGTGAGGTCTGCGACGCACTCTAAGCCTGCCATCATCTCTCACCGGCTGAAATCGGGACTCGTCTGACCAAGCCACGTTTTTCCTGTCGTCTAGGGTCCAACCAATATGGTCATCGCTGCAGGCGATGTCGTGCAAAGACACTCGCGTCGGTCGTCTGGTGCTATTGCCCCTTAACGCCACATTTCGCGCACTGTCCCAACGTGGGTCCGTGGCTTTGTGAGGTCTGCGACGCACTCTAAGCCTGCCATCATCTCTCACCGGCTGAAATCGGGACTCGTCTGACGAAGCCACGTTTTTCCTGTCGTCTAGGGTCCAACCAATATGGTCATCGCTGCAGGCGATGTTGTGCAAAGACACTCGCGTCGGTCGTCTGGTGCTATTGCCCCTTAACGCCACATTTCGCGCACTGTCCCAACGTGGGTCCGTGGCTTTGTGAGGTCTGCAACGCACTCTAAGCCTGCCATCATCTCTCACCGGTTGAAATCGGGACTCGTCTGACCAAGCTACGTTTTTCCTGTCGTCTAGGGTCCAACCAATATGGTCATCGCTGCAGGCGATGTCGTGCAAAGACACTCGCGTCGGTCGTCTGGTGCTATTGCCCCTTAACGCCACATTTCGCGCACTGTCTATAAAGGCACATTTGCATGCTGAGCGTGAGTTTCCTCGGAAACGCGAAATATTAATTGAATAAATAATCAGTGACAAATAAATAAAGCCTATGGCACACAACTGCAGCGCTGTGTCGCTGATAAAACAAAAGCACAATTACGTTACTCTTATGTTTGATTAAGAAAGTGAGAGCTCTGGTTGAAGTGGTGAGAGAAGCACGTATTTTATTTTATTGTCTGGCACACCGCCATATTTCATGTTATAGAAGAATACTGCGAGTTGCAACCACACTAGGCACTCGATTCTGTAAAGAATTTATATTTATAAAAGTAAGTAGGATTATGAACTGTAGGCTTATTCATTGAATATATCTGATTTAACTAACTGTGTAACTTTTTTATGTTTAGTTGACAATCACCTCTGTACGACGTATTGGCATGGCTGGCAAATTATTGTAATATTGAGATTTAGATTATGAGTCCGCACCTACCGCAGCAGTCTTTGGAAACGATTTAATTACGAAGTCCGATTATTCAGTTTTATTTCACGGTCAACTACGAGTAACATTGCCTTTACGAAAAAGCCATTGTCAAGCGTCTGATACCGAATAATTAAACGTCCACGTTCCAGATAAGCAAATACAATTGCAATCACAATCACCATCATACAGATAGAATAATTAACATATTTAAAATAACATTTTTTATTTATTTTATTTATTTTATTTTGGCGACTGCGTGTCGGACTTGTTATTTTGTCATTTGTTACATTGTTCTCTTTGTTTCATGTAAAAAATCAACTTTCTGGACCTGGACGTCAATGTATGAGAGATAACAAAATCTGAAGATATTTTCCAATTCTGAAATTTTGCGGGAAGACGCAATGAAACTTCCAGCAAAATAAGGTAAGACGCAGCATCTTTGCATTGGTAGGCTTGACCAGACGTATAATTCAGTGTATTAGCTTTTCAGTAAATTCTGTAGTGTTCCTTTTCTGCATAACAGTTTCAGTGATAAATTTCATTCTCAGTACTTTTCCCTAAACAATAACGTATGCAACAATACCAATACACGAGTGTACAATATGGCCGACTTCTGTACGATATCATGTAACATGGCCAGCAGCCATTACCAATAATCTCAAATTCAGTTTATATTTTTAAATTAACAGACAGCCATTGTTGCTACGAGCGATTCATGCTCAACTACATTTTATTTTAAAATCAGTGTCAAAAATTTTCTTGAAACATATATCACGTGTGGCATGGTAATAACTAGAAAACAATACGCAAAAATGGAACAGCAAGGACGTACTATTCAGACGCAATCCGACTCGGACGTGAGACAAGTGTTAGAAAATGACTTTACGACAGCAACCGGTAGTGACGATTCATCAAACATTGACGCAAGTGTTGACGAAAATTTTGACGATAGGCCGTCCACTACAAAAATTTCAAAATCTCAATCAGAGCCCATGTTAATGCATGACGTCACGTCTAATGAAGCGGCGGGGGCAGAGACCTTGCAAACGGTAAACATTGCCGACATGTTACAAATGCTAATGAAACAAAACGCCGAAAACATGGCAACCTTAAAGGCACAATTAGAGACACAAAATGAACAGTTAAAAACACAAAATGACGAAATCAAATCTGATCTCATAGCAATCAAGATAGGTAATGACACTTTATGTAAGCGTGTGGAACTTATAGACGCCACACTGACCAAACAGATGACCGAACTCAGTACTAAATTTTCCCAGCTCAATACGAGACAAGAAAAGACTACAACTGACGTAGCACTTTTACAGACACAAGTAAAAAACCTTAATGTCACGTGTGAAGTTCTTACTGAACAAATTCAAACATATCCTTCAGTACATGACAATCTTGAAAAACGAATTACTGACGTACAGAATAAATTTGACAATGTTGAACAACACCTGACTGACATCTTACAATCAGATGCCACAGCTCATTTTCAAAATATTAATAAAGAATTTCATGATTGGGTTGAGAAAAAAGACAAACATTTTGATAGATGCTTACGTGAAAATTTACCAACTATTGTGCACGACTCCGTAGCGCAATACATTACTAATAACAAACACCTGATCAGTGACGCAGTACAATCCGTCACTGCACCCATGAGACAATTCACCGATCAACTACAGTCTGAATGTAACGAAAATATCAGTCAAAATGTACAGTTCAGAAACCAATATACATTCGAGTATGATACACACATTCCGCACACGACAAATACACAAGAACAAAACACACCACGACTACAACACATACCACGATGTGGAAACACAAACACAAGCTATTATCATGGTAAACCACAGCAACATTATCGTAATTACTCGCCAGCTGAACATACCAGTAATTACAGTGGAGTAAATCCATATCACAATGCGAAGGAAGATGAAAGCTTAATGAAACACAGGCAATTTCAGATTTTTATCCCAGAAAAACGAACCATTCATCCGGTGATTTTTCTTAAATCTTTTAGTAACGCATTTCCACGCACTTGGAGTGACCGGAAAAAGATTTTATATATTGTCGGTTACATCCAAGGCGATGCAGCTGTCTGGGCATACAGTCAAGCTGACGTATGTACCACGTACAGTGAGTTTGAGCGTGCTTTTCTGAACAAATTCTGGTCGCAATCCGTCCAGGAGCGACTCAGAAGACAAATTTTAGAACCTGAAACTTTTAACAGTAAAAATGGTAACTTACGCAGATATTTTGAAAAATACTTGAACATGGGACATTTTTTAGACGAACCAGTCGCAACGCGTGATATACTCCGAGCGTTGAAGGCCAAATTGCCTTTCAACATTAAGGAGAAACTTCTACATATCCCGGATGACGATTCAGATTATTTTTTAACAGCTTTAGATTCGGTTGACATGTTACTTGAAGATCAGCGCTTCGCGCGGCAAAACAGCAGCCACAATGTTTACACTAGTGGTATGCAAAACATGCAGGCTTGCCAACACAATTCTGGCGCGCCCACAGTTGGATACGCGGTACAACAAAAACAGCAAACTCACATGCCGTCTCAGTACGGAAATCAAAATCAACACGCATATTCCAATACAAACAATAGTTACAACAGTAATAACATTTCATGCGGCAATCCATACAAAAGGCACCGCGGTAATAACTACAACGGTAACAACGGATACAAAGGTAATAACAAAAACACAAACAGAAATAGAAATAATAATAACTACGAGCCAAGACAGCATCAAGGTTGGACTCGTAACGATCAGTACTTTCATTCAAACTCTGCTTTACCACAGCAGCCACCAGGACAAAATTGGAGCATACCTTACGACCGACAGGTAAGTTATAATGCGCAACAGCAACAACAACCGCAAAAGTTTGGAGATCATAATAGGCAATATCCGAATGTGAATATAATAGAAATGACACCTGATGCACAACCTCAATCTGTGTCAGTACCTAGTACAAATGATAATCCAACAAACTAGAAACAGTCACTACTATGCCCCAGGTCGTGGCTGAAGAATTCTTGGGGGGCGACTTCAATGTTAATCAGTTATTTGACACCACACTTGAACAACAGAATAATGATATGCCGAGTAATTCTAAACAAAAACTACCTGTTTTATTTATAAGATACAACCACAATAACAATATATCAGATGAACTTTTACAAGACAGTACACAATGTCGTTTAAACACAAATGAAATTGTTTTAGCATCTACTACTGGTGTAGTAGGTGGGATTCCAACTACTATTATCCTAGATACAGGTTCAGCTGTGAGCGTTTTGTCTTTTAATTTCTATAAAAAGATGTGTGAATTGGAACCTGTGCCTGAGTTTCCTGCCCAAAACTGTAAAATAACTACTGCACTAGGTAATAAGTCATGTAGGGTTACGAAGCAAGTTTTTGTAAACGTTAAAATAGGTAATGGAACCGTACAATGGCCATTCCTGGTTGTACAAAACCTTGTGACAAATTGCATATTAGGAATAGATATTATGAGCGAGAAGGACTGCATTATAGACTTCTCCAAAGGTAAATGTATTTTAAATGATAAAGGCAATGTAATTATTATTGATTTGGACAGGAGAACTCTAAAGCATGACAAACACTGTACAGGGTACAAGGTTCAGTTAGTACTTGACAATGACATTCAAGACATGCAAACACACTCATCTGACACAGAGCTAATGGACTTGAAAACATTGCTTGATCATAAGATAAGTGAAGCTACAGCTCTCAGTGTACATGAACGTATAAAACTACAGGAAGTATTATCCAAATATTTACAAGTTTTTACCAAACGATTAGGTGTTATCAACACATATGTGTACAAGATTGAAGTTAAGCCTCACAAGATCTTCTACCATAAGACATATAATGTACCGTTATCTCAACGACCTGCTGTGTAGCAAGAATTAAAACAAATGTTAGACTGGAAGGTCATTGAACCATCCACCTCACCTTATTGTAGTCCTCTACTTGTTGTCAAAAAATCAAATGGAAGCATTAGGTTAGGGTTAGACGCACGAGCTATTAATGAAATAATTTTACCAGTTCACACAAAACCTGAAAATTTAGAAGAGCAATTACAGAAATTTCTAGATGCAAAATATTTTTCCACAATAGATCTCGCTAATTCGTTTTGGCAGGTGGGTATCACTCCTGATTCTCGGAAATATACTGCATTTATGTTCGGGGGGCGAACCTATCAGTTTTGTGTTCTATCCTTCGGACTGAATGTCAGCTCTGGGGTATTCATTACAGCCCTGGATACCGTGCTTGGCGACGATTTAGTTGAGACAGTCACACACTATGTAGATGATATACTGATAGCTACACAATCTTGGAATGAACACGTTGACACTCTTCAAAGAATTTTAGAAAAATTTGCACAAGCTGGAGTCACAGCCAACCTAAGAAAATCAAAATTTGGTTGCAGTGAGATAAAGTATTTAGGACATATCATTAATTCACAGGGCATACGTCCGGATCCCAGTAAATTAGATGTTATCAGAAACTTTCCTAGCCCTCGAACTAAAAAGCAGTTAAAATCATTCCTTGGCCTATGTTCATTTTTCAGACGTTTTTTGCCACAACCACATTTGAACAGTAAACATATGCTAAATCTACTCAGAAGGAATCAAGTCTGGATCTGGTCAGAACAGTGCCAGAATGACTTTAATACAATTAAACATGCTTTAGTGAATGCTAACATATTGAGCCATCCAGATTTCAATTTAGATTTTTGTATGACTTGTGACGCTTCACGTACTGGCTTGGGCTGTTGCTTATTTCAAGTTGTAAAGAATATAGAGGAGGAACAGATAAGAATTATTGGGTTTGCGAGTCCCACTCTAACTGAATGTGAGCGTACATACTCCACTACTGATGTAATGAATGTTGTGTCTAACCTATCTTAATTTCAGATGACATCACAAAAAACATCGATAATATCCCAGCAAAACCGCTAAAGAGGATGTAAATATCTGCAATTCATGTAATCAAATGTGACACAATGTAATAACCTATAGCGATGTAATGATGATGTAAACATGTTTATGTGCAACTATATGATGTTTATGCTAAGAAAATATGTGACGTGTGTATGTATAATTACTTATTTTTTTAACTGATGTATAGTGTAACTGTTACTATGAAAAAATTTGAACAAAACGAGTGCCAAAAAGACATTGTATAGTGAACCACTGTTCACGGACATTAACGAACATTACTAACTCTGCAACTACGCGGAAACCTATGTGAAAGAAACTGTTAATGCCATTCATTATGCAGCGTATCTATGTGAACGCGATGAACGATTTCCTTGATTAATAACTACGAACATTTAGGTGAGCTATATTCAGCAAAAAACTGAAAATGTGAAGTGCATAATTCGTGCATCGTCTAGTGATATTACTACAGTACCCAACTTCAAGATGTTAACTGGATTAAATGGACACAAAGTGCCTGTCCAGAAAACAACACGACGGGTGGAAGAATTTTGGTTGGAACTTCAGGGAATGAAATGTTCTCGAAATGTGACGGACACTCTTACCTGGACTGTCCAAGGATCGACGCCAGCTATGTGCCGTCCGAGGTTCTGCAACCAAGCTTCCACGGAATGTAAAAAACGAACTGCACGTGGACCAATTACTCGACGGGTCACGTCTGATCTGTAATAAGCAATGCTTTTAGTCACAACGAACTGCATCACTACGACTATAATGGAAATGAGAAATGGACACGCTTATGTATTGATCACGTTGTTATACAACGATGTTACTGTGATCAAAAAACTTTACCACGACGATACTAACCTGTAAAAAATTATTGTGCAGCGGATGAATATGAACTGTAATAACGACACGATGTGTATAGGTCAACGCACCTGAAAAATACGGACATTTTTCTTTGAAGTATTTCAAAACAATACTATGTAACTAAGAACATTCAACAATCTAAGTTGTATTGTGTTATAACAAATATTGTAAATTTAAAACTAAGTTACCTGTCGTAGAATGTAGTCTTCATATGTAATCTTGGTTGAATATTTTCTTTGTGCAACGACTGAAAAACGCGCGCACACGAACAATATGATCTGCAATACTGTGCCGCGTGATCTAACTGTACGATATAACTGCAGTGCCGCAGTTACACAGACGCTTCTGCGCATGCGCGCACTATATCTGGCAACATTAGAACTTTTACGGCGCACCCGCGTCATTCAAATTTTGTATATAATGTGTATAATGTGTAATGTAAGTCATGTAAATAGTTGTAGATAACTTAGATTTTCTTGTGCCTTTAGGTGAATTGCTCGCCTGCAGGTGTGACCTTTCGCCTCGCAATATAAAGGCACATTTGCATGCCTAGCGAGAGTTTCCTCGGAAACGCGAAATGTTAATTAAATAAATAATCAGTGACAAATAAATAAAGTCTATGGCACACAACTGCAGCGCTGTGTCGCTGATAAAACAAAAGCACAATTATGTTACTCTTATGTTTGATTAAGAAAGAGAGAGCTCTGGTTGAAGTGGAGAGAAGCACGTATTTTATTTTATTGTCTGGCACACCGCCATATTTCATGTTATAGAAGAATAGTGCGAGTTGCAACCACACTAGGCACTCGATTCTGTAAAGAATTTATATTTATAAAAGTAAGTAGGATTATGAACTGTAGGCTTATTCATTGAATATATCTGATTTAACTAACTGTGTAACTTTTTTATGTTTAGTAGACAATCACCTCTGTACGACGTATTGGCATGGCCTGCAAATTATTGTAATATTGAGATTTAGATTATGAGTCCGCACCTACCGCAGCAGTCTTTGGAAACGATTTAATTACGAAGTCCGATTATTCAGTTTTATTTCACGGTCTACTACGAGTAACATTGCCTTTACGAAAAAGCCATTGTCAAGCGTCTGATACCGAATAATTAAACGTCCACGTTCCAGATAAGCAAATACAATTGCAATCACAATCACCATCATACAGATAGAATAATTAACATATTTAAAATAACATTTTTTATTTATTTTATTTATTTTATATGTCCCAACGTGGGTCAGTGGCTTTGTGAGGTCTGCGACGCACTCTAAGCCTGCCATCATCTCTCACCTGCTGAAATCGGGACTCGTCTGACCAAGCCACGTTTTTCCTGTCGTCTAGGGTCCAACCAATATGGTCATCGCTGCAGGCGATGTCGTGCAAAGACACTCGCGTCGGTCGTCTGGTGCTATTGCCCCTTAACGCCACACTTCGCGCACTGTCCCAACGTGGGTCCGTGGCTTTGTGAGGTCTGCGACGCACTCTAAGCCTGCCATCATCTCTCACCGGCTGAAATCGGGACTCGTCTGACGAAGCCACGTTTTTCCTGTCGTCTAGGGTCCAACCAATATGGTCATCGCTGCAGGCGATGTCGTGCAAAGACACTCGCGTCGGTCGTCTGGTGCTATTGCCCCTTAACGCCACATTTCGCGCACTGTCCCAACGTGGGTCCGTGGCTTTGTGAGGTCTGCGACGCACTATAAGCCTGCCATCATCTCTCACCGGCTGAAATCGGAACTCGTCTGACCAAGCCACGTTTTTCCTGTCGTCTAGGGTCCAACCAATATGGTCATCGCTGCAGGCGATGTGGTGCAAAGACACTTGCGTCGGTCGTCTGGTGCTATTGCCCCTTAACGCCACATTTCGCGCACTGTCCCAACGTGGGTCCGTGGCTTTGTGAGGTCTGCGACGCACTCTAAGCCTGCCATCATCTCTCACCGGCTGAAATCGGGACTCGTCTGACCATGCCACGTTTTTCCTGTCGTCTAGGGTCCAACCAATATGGTCATCGCTGCAGGCGATGTCGTGCAAAGACACTCGCGTCGGTCGTCTGGTGCTATTGCCCCTTAACGCCACATTTCGCGCACTGTCCCAACGTGGGTCCGTGGCTTTGTGAGGTCTGCGACGCACTCTAAGCCTGCCATCATCTCTCACCGGCTGAAATCGGGACTCGTCTGACCAAGCCACGTTTTTTCTGTCGTCTAGGGTCCAACCAATATGGTCATCGCTGCAGGCGATGTCGTGCAAAGACACTCGCGTCGGTCGTCTGGTGCTATTGCCCCTTAACGCCACATTTCGCTCACTGTCCCAAAGTGGGTCCGTGGCTTTGTGAGAACTGCAACGAACTCTAAGCCTGCCATCATCTCTCACCGGTTGAAATCGGGACTCGTCTGACCAAGCTACGTTTTTCCTGTCGTCTAGGGTCCAACCAATATGGTCATCGCTGCAGGCGATGTCGTGCAAAGACACTCGCGTCGGTCGTCTGGTGCTATTGCCCCTTAACGCCACATTTCGCGCACTGTCCCAACGTGGGTCCGTGGCTTTGTGAGGTCTGCGACGCACTCTAAGCCTGCCATCATCTCTCACCGGCTGAAATCGGGACTCGTCTGACCAAGCCACGTTTTTCCTGTCGTCTAGGGTCCAACCAATATGGTCATCGCTGCAGGCGATGTCGTGCAAAGACACTCGCGTCGGTCGTCTGGTGCTATTGCCCCTTAACGGCACATTTCGCGCACTGTCCCAACGTGGGTCCGTTGCTTTGTGAGGTCTGCGACGCACTCTAAGCCTGCCATCATCTCTCACCGGCTGAAATCGGGACTCGTCTGACCAAGCCACGTTTTTCCTGTCGTCTAGGGTCCAACCAATATGGTCATCGCTGCAGGCGATGTCGTGCAAAGACACTCGCGTCGGTCGTCTGGTCCTATTGCCCCTTAACGCCACATTTCGCGCACTGTCCCAACGTGGGTCCGTGGCTTTGTGAGGTCTGCGACGCACTCTAAGCCTGCCATCATCTCTCACCGGCTGAAATCGGGACTCGTCTGACCAAGCCACGTTTTTCCTGTCGTCTAGGGTCCAACCAATATGGTCATCGCTGCAGGCGATGTCGTGCAAAGACACTCGCGTCAGTCGTCTGGTGCTATTGCCCCTTAACGATACATTTCGCGCACTGTCCCAACGTGGGTCCGTGGCTTTGTGAGGTCTGCGACGCACTCTAAGCCTGCCATCATCTCTCACCGGCTGAAATCGGGACTCGTCTGACCAAGCCACGTTTTTCCTGTCGTCTAGGGTCCAACCAATATGGTCATCGCTGCAGGCGATGTCGTGCAAAGACACTCGCGTCGGTCGTCTGGTGCTATTGCCCCTTAACGCCACATTTCGCGCACTGTCCCAACATGGGTTCGTGGCTTTGTGAGGTCTGCGACGCACTCTAAGCCTGCCATCATCTCTCACCGGCTGAAATCGGGACTCGTCTGACCAAGCCACGTATTTCCTGTCGTCTAGGGTCCAACCAATATGGTCATCGCTGCAGGCGATGTCGTGCAAAGACACTCGCGTCGGTCGTCTGGTGCTATTGCCCCTTAACGCCACATTTCGCGCACTGTCCCAACGTGGGTCCGTGGCTTTGTGAGGTCTGCGACGCACTCTAAGCCTGCCATCATCTCTCACCGGCTGAAATCGGGACTCGTCTGACCAAGCTACGTTTTTCCTGTCGTCTAGGGTCGAACCAATATGGTCATCGCTGCAGGCGATGTCGTGCAAAGACGCTCGCGTCGGTCGTCTGGTGCTATTGCCCCTTAACGCCACATTTCGCGCACTGTCCCAACGTGGGTCCATGGCTTTGTGAGGTCTGCGACGCACTCTAAGCCTGCCATCATCTCTCACTGGCTGAAATCGGGACTCGTCTGACCAAGCCACGTTTTTCCTGTCGTCTAGGGTCCAACCAATATGGTCATCGCTGCAGGCGATGTCGTGCAAAGACACTCGCGTCGGTCGTCTGGTGCTATTGCCCCTTAACGCCACATTTCGCGCACTGTCCCAACGTGGGTCCATGGCTTTGTGAGGTCTGCGACGCACTATAAGCCTGCCATCATCTCTCACCGGCTGAAATCGGAACTCGTCTGACCAAGCCACGTTTTTCCTGTCGTCTAGGGTCCAACCAATATGGTCATCGCTGCAGGCGATGTGGTGCAAAGACACTTGCGTCGGTCGTCTGGTGCTATTGCCCCTTAACGCCACATTTCGCGCACTGTCCCAACGTGGGTCCGTGGCTTTGTGAGGTCTGCGACGCACTCTAAGCCTGCCATCATCTCTCACCGGCTGAAATCGGGACTCGTCTGACCATGCCACGTTTTTCCTGTCGTCTAGGGTCCAACCAATATGGTCATCGCTGCAGGCGATGTCGTGCAAAGACACTCGCGTCGGTCGTCTGGTGCTATTGCCCCTTAACGCCACATTTCGCGCACTGTCCCAACGTGGGTCCGTGGCTTTGTGAGGTCTGCGACGCACTCTAAGCCTGCCATCATCTCTCACCGGCTGAAATCGGGACTCGTCTGACCAAGCCACGTTTTTTCTGTCGTCTAGGGTCCAACCAATATGGTCATCGCTGCAGGCGATGTCGTGCAAAGACACTCGCGTCGGTCGTCTGGTGCTATTGCCCCTTAACGCCACATTTCGCTCACTGTCCCAAAGTGGGTCCGTGGCTTTGTGAGAACTGCAACGAACTCTAAGCCTGCCATCATCTCTCACCGGTTGAAATCGGGACTCGTCTGACCAAGATACGTTTTTCCTGTCGTCTAGGGTCCAACCAATATGGTCATCGCTGCAGGCGATGTCGTGCAAAGACACTCGCGTCGGTCGTCTGGTGCTATTGCCCCTTAACGCCACATTTCGCGCACTGTCCCAACGTGGGTCCGTGGCTTTGTGAGGTCTGCGACGCACTCTAAGCCTGCCATCATCTCTCACCGGCTGAAATCGGGACTCGTCTGACCAAGCCACGTTTTTCCTGTCGTCTAGGGTCCAACCAATATGGTCATCGCTGCAGGCGATGTCGTGCAAAGACACTCGCGTCGGTCGTCTGGTGCTATTGCCCCTTAACGGCACATTTCGCGCACTGTCCCAACGTGGGTCCGTTGCTTTGTGAGGTCTGCGACGCACTCTAAGCCTGCCATCATCTCTCACCGGCTGAAATCGGGACTCGTCTGACCAAGCCACGTTTTTTCTGTCGTCTAGGGTCCAACCAATATGGTCATCGCTGCAGGCGATGTCGTGCAAAGACACTCGCGTCGGTCGTCTGGTCCTATTGCCCCTTAACGCCACATTTCGCGCACTGTCCCAACGTGGATCCGTGGCTTTGTGAGGTCTGCGACGCACTCTAAGCCTGCCATCATCTCTCACCGGCTGAAATCGGGACTCGTCTGACCAAGCCACGTTTTTCCTGTCGTCTAGGGTCCAACCAATATGGTCATCGCTGCAGGCGATGTCGTGCAAAGACACTCGCGTCAGTCGTCTGGTGCTATTGCCCCTTAACGATACATTTCGCGCACTGTCCCAACATGGGTCCGTGGCTTTGTGAGGTCTGCGACGCACTCTAAGCCTGCCATCATCTCTCACCGGCTGAAATCGGGACTCGTCTGACCAAGCCACGTTTTTCCTGTCGTCTAGGGTCCAACCAATATGGTCATCGCTGCAGGCGATGTCGTGCAAAGACACTTGCGTCGGTCGTCTGGTGCTATTGCCCCTTAACGCCACATTTCGCGCACTGTCCCAACGTGGGTCCGTGGCTTTGTGAGGTCTGCGACGCACTCTAAGCCTGCCATCATCTCTCACCGGCTGAAATCGGGACTCGTCTGACCAAGCCACGTTTTTCCTGTCGTCTAGGGTCCAACCAATATGGTCATCGCTGCAGGCGATGTCGTGCAAAGACACTCGCGTCGGTCGTCTGGTGTTATTGCCCCTTAACGCCACATTTCGCGCACTGTCCCAACGTGGGTCCGTGGCTTTGTGAGGTCTGTGACGCACTCTAAGCCTGCCATAATCTCTCACCGGCTGAAATCGGGACTCGTCTGACCAAGCCACGTTTTTCCCGTCGTCTAGGGTCCAACCAATATGGTCATCGCTGCGGGCGATGTCGTGCAAAGACAGTCGCGTCGGTCGTCTGGTGCTATTGCCCCTTAACGCCACATTTCGCGCACTGTCCCAACGTGACTCCGTGGCTTTGTGAGGTCTGCGACGCACTCTAAGCCTGCATCATCTCTCACCGGCTGAAATCGAGACTCGTCTGACCAAGCCACGTTTTTCCTGTCGTCTAGGGTCGAACCAATATGGTCATCGCTGCAGGCGATGTCGTGCAAAGACACTCGCGTCGGTCGTCTGGTGCTATTGCCCCTTAACGCCACATTTCGCGCACTGTCCCAACGTGGGTCCGTGGCTTTGTGAGGTCTGCGACGCACTCTAAGCCTGCCATCATCTCTCACCGGCTGAAATCGGGACTCGTCTGACCAAGCCACGTTTTTCCTGTCGTCTTAGGTCCAACCAATATGGTCATCGCTGTAGGCGATGTCGTGCAAAGAGACTCGCGTCGGTCGTCTGGTGCTATTGCCCCTTAATGCCACATTTCGCGCACTGTCCCAACGTGGGTCCGTGGCTTTGTGAGTTGTGCGACGCACTCTAAGCCTGCATCATCTCTCACCGACTGAAATCGGGAGTCGTCTGACCAAGCCACGTTTTTCCTGTCGTCTAGGGTCCAACCAATATGGTCATCGCTGCAGGCGATGTCGTGCAAAGACACTCGCGTCGGGTGTCTGGTGCTATTGCAGCTTAACGCCACATTTCGCGCACTGTCCCAACATGGGTCCGTAGCTTTGTGAGGTCTGCGACGCACTCTAAGCCTGCCATCATCTCTCACCGGCTTAAATCGGGACTCGTCTGACCAAGCCACGTTTTTTCCTGACGTCTAGGGTCCAACCAAAATGGTCATCGCTGCAGGCGATGTCGTGCAAAGACACTCGCGTCGGTCGTCTGGTGCTAATGCCCCTTAACGCCACATTTCGCGCACTGTCCCAACGTGGGTCCGTGGCTTTGTGAGGTCTGCGACGCACTCTAAGCCTGCCATCATCTCTCACCGGCTGAAATCGGGACTCGTCTGACCAAGCCACGTTTTTCCTGTCGTCTAGGGTCCAACCAATATGGTCATCGCTGCAGGCGATGTCGTGCAAAGACACTCGCGTCGGTCGTCTGGTGCTATTGCCTCTTAACGCCACACTTCGCGCACTGTCCCAACGTCGGTCCGTGGCTTTGTGAGGTCTGCGACGCACTCTAAGCCTGCCATCATCTCTCACCGGCTGAAATCGGGACTCGTCTGACCAAGCCACGTTTTTCCTGTCGTCTAGGGTCCAACCAATATGGTCATCGCTGCAGGCGAAGTCGTGCAAAGACACTCGCGTCGGTCGTCTGGTGCTATTGCCGCTTAACGCCACATTTCGCGCACTGTCCCAACGTGGATCCGTGGCTTTGTGAGGTCTGCGACGCACTCTAAGCCTGCCATCATCTCTCACCGGCTGAAATCGGGAGTCGTCTGACCAAGCCACGTTTTTCGTGTCGTCTAGGGTCCAACCAATATGGTGATCGTTGCAGGCGATGTCGTGCAAAGACACTCGCGTCGGTCGTCTGGTGCTATTGCCCCTTAACGCCACATTTCGCGCACTGTCCCAACGTGGGTCCGTGGCTTTGTGAGGTCTGCGATGCACTCTAAGCCTGCCATCATCTCTCACCGGCTGAAATAAGGACCCATCTGACCAAGCCACGTTTTCCCTGTCGTCTAGGGTCCAACCAATATGGTCATCGCTGCAGGCGATGCCGTGCAAAGACACTCGCGTCGGTCGTCTGGTGCTATTGCCCCTTAACGCCACATTTCGCTCACTGTCCCAACGTGGATCCGTGGCTTTGTGAGGTCTGCGACGCACTCTAAGCCTGCCATCATCTCTCACCAGCTGAAATCGGGACTCGTCTGACCAAGCCACGTATTTCCTGTCGTCTAGGGTCCAACCAATATGGTCATCGCTGCAGGCGATGTCGTGCAAAGACACTCGCGTCGGTCGTCTGGTGCTATTGCCCCTTAACGCCACATTTCGCGCACTGTCCCAACGTGGGTCCGTGGCTTTGTGAGGTCTGCGACGCACTCTAAGCCTGCCATCATCTCTCACCGGCTGAAATCGGGACTCGTCTGACCAAGCTACGTTTTTCCTGTCGTCTAGGGTCGAACCAATATGGTCATCGCTGCAGGCGATGTCGTGCAAAGACGCTCGCGTCGGTCGTCTGGTGCTATTGCCCCTTAACGCCACATTTCGCGCACTGTGCCAACGTGGGTCCGTGGCTTTGTGAGGTCTGCGACGCACTCTAAGCCTGCCATCATCTCTCACTGGCTGAAATCGGGACTCGTCTGACCAAGCCACGTTTTTCCTGTCGTCTAGGGTCCAACCAATATGGTCATCGCTGCAGGCGATGTCGTGCAAAGACACTCGCGTCGGTCGTCTGGTGCTATTGCCCCTTAACGCCACATTTCGCGCACTGTCCCAACGTGGGTCCGTGGCTTTGTGAGGTCTGCGACGCACTCTAAGCCTGCCATCATCTCTCACCGGCTGAAATCGGGACTCGTCTGACGAAGCCACGTTTTTCCTGTCGTCTAGGGTCCAACCAATATGGTCATCGCTGCAGGCGATGTCGTGCAAAGACACTCGTGTCGGTCGTCTGGTGCTATTGCCCCTTAACGCCACATTTCGCGCACTGTCCCAACGTGGGTCCGTGGCTTTGTGAGGTCTGCGACGCACTATAAGCCTGCCATCATCTCTCACCGGCTGAAATCGGAACTCGTCTGACCAAGCCACGTTTTTCCTGTCGTCTAGGGTCCAACCAATATGGTCATCGCTGCAGGCGATGTGGTGCATAGACACTTGCGTCGGTCGTCTGGTGCTATTGCCCCTTAACGCCACATTTCGCGCACTGTCCCAACGTGGGTCCGTGGCTTTGTGAGGTCTGCGACGCACTCTAAGCCTGCCATCATCTCTCACCGGCTGAAATCGGGACTCGTCTGACCATGCCACGTTTTTCCTGTCGTCTAGGGTCCAACCAATATGGTCATCGCTGCAGGCGATGTCGTGCAAAGACACTCGCGTCGGTCGTCTGGTGCTATTGCCCCTTAACGCCACATTTCGCGCACTGTCCCAACGTGGGTCCGTGGCTTTGTGAGGTCTGCGACGCACTCTAAGCCTGCCATCATCTCTCACCGGCTGAAATCGGGACTCGTCTGACCAAGCCACGTTTTTTCTGTCGTCTAGGGTCCAACCAATATGGTCATCGCTGCAGGCGATGTCGTGCAAAGACACTCGCGTCGGTCGTCTGGCGCTATTGCCCCTTAACGCCACATTTCGCTCACTGTCCCAAAGTGGGTCCGTGGCTTTGTGAGAACTGCAACGAACTCTAAGCCTGCCATCATCTCTCACCGGTTGAAATCGGGACTCGTCTGACCAAGCTACGTTTTTCCTGTCGTCTAGGGTCCAACCAATATGGTCATCGCTGCAGGCGATGTCGTGCAAAGACACTCGCGTCGGTCGTCTGGTGCTATTGCCCCTTAACGCCACATTTCGCGCACTGTCCCAACGTGGGTCCGTGGCTTTGTGAGGTCTGCGACGCACTCTAAGCCTGCCATCATCTCTCACCGGCTGAAATCGGGACTCGTCTGACCAAGCCACGTTTTTCCTGTCGTCTAGGGTCCAACCAATATGGTCATCGCTGCAGGCGATGTCGTGCAAAGACACTCGCGTCGGTCGTCTGGTGCTATTGCCCCTTAACGGCACATTTCGCGCACTGTCCCAACGTGGGTCCGTTGCTTTGTGAGGTCTGCGACGCACTCTAAGCCTGCCATCATCACTCACCGGCTGAAATCGGGACTCGTCTGACCAAGCCACGTTTTTCCTGTCGTCTAGGGTCCAACCAATATGGTCATCGCTGCAGGCGATGTCGTGCAAAGACACTCGCGTCGGTCGTCTGGTCCTATTGCCCCTTAACGCCACATTTCGCGCACTGTCCCAACGTGGGTCCGTGGCTTTGTGAGGTCTGCGACGCACTCTAAGCCTGCCATCATCTCTCACCGGCTGAAATCGGGACTCGTCTGACCAAGCCACGTTTTTCCTGTCGTCTAGGGTCCAACCAATATGGTCATCGCTGCAGGCGATGTCGTGCAAAGACACTCGCGTCAGTCGTCTGGTGCTATTGCCCCTTAACGATACATTTCGCGCACTGTCCCAACGTGGGTCCGTGGCTTTGTGAGGTCTGCGACGCACTCTAAGCCTGCCATCATCTCTCACCGGCTGAAATCGGGACTCATCTGACCAAGCCACGTTTTTCCTGTCGTCTAGGGTCCAACCAATATGGTCATCGCTGCAGGCGATGTCGTGCAAAGACACTCGCGTCGGTCGTCTGGTCCTATTGCCCCTTAACGCCACATTTCGCGCACTGTCCCAACGTGGGTCCGTGGCTTTGTGAGGTCTGCGACGCACTCTAAGCCTGCCATCATCTCTCACCGGCTGAAATCGGGACTCGTCTGACCAAGCCACGTTTTTCCTGTCGTCTAGGGTCCAACCAATATGGTCATCGCTGCAGGCGATGTCGTGCAAAGACACTCGCGTCGGTCGTCTGGTGCTATTGCCCCTTAACGCCACATTTCGCGCACTGTCCCAACGTGGGTCCGTGGCTTTGTGAGGTCTGCGACGCACTCTAAGCCTGCCATAATCTCTCACCGGCTGAAATCGGGACTCGTCTGACCAAGCCACGTTTTTCCCGTCGTCTAGGGTCCAACCAATATGGTCATCGCTGCGGGCGATGTCGTGCAAAGACAGTCGCGTCGGTCGTCTGGTGCTATTGCCCCTTAACGCCACATTTCGCGCACTGTCCCAACGTGACTCCGTGGCTTTGTGAGGTCTGCGACGCACTCTAAGCCTGCATCATCTCTCACCGGCTGAAATCGAGACTCGTCTGACCAAGCCACGTTTTTCCTGTCGTCTAGGGTCGAACCAATATGGTCATCGCTGCAGGCGATGTCGTGCAAAGACACTCGCGTCGGTCGTCTGGTGCTATTGCCCCTTAACGCCACATTTCGCGCACTGTCCCAACGTGGGTCCGTGGCTTTGTGAGGTCTGCGACGCACTCTGTCTGCCATCATCTCTCACCGGCTGAAATCGGGACTCGTCTGACCAAGCCACGTTTTTCCTGTCGTCTTGGGTCCAACCAATATGGTCATCGCTGTAGGCGATGTCGTGCAAAGAGACTCGCGTCGGTCGTCTGGTGCTATTGCCCCTTAATGCCACATTTCGCGCACTGTCCCATCGTGGGTCCGTGGCTTTGTGAGTTGTGCGACGCACTCTAAGCCTGCATCATCTCTCACCGACTGAAATCGGGAGTCGTCTGACCAAGCCACGTTTTTCCTGTCGTCTAGGGTCCAACCAATATGGTCATCGCTGCAGGCGATGTCGTGCAAAGACACTCGCGTCGGTCGTCTGGTGCTATTGCAGCTTAACGCCACATTTCGCGCACTGTCCCAACATGGGTCCGTAGCTTTGTGAGGTCTGCGACGCACTCTAAGCCTGCCATCATCTCTCACCGGCTTAAATCGGGACTCGTCTGACCAAGCCACGTTTTTTCCTGACGTCTAGGGTCCAACCAAAATGGTCATCGCTGCAGGCGATGTCGTGCAAAGACACTCGCGTCGGTCGTCTGGTGCTAATGCCCCTTAACGCCACATTTCGCGCACTGTCCCAACGTGGGTCCGTGGCTTTGTGAGGTCTGCGACGCACTCTAAGCCTGCCATCATCTCTCACCGGCTGAAATCGGGACTCGTGTGACCAAGCCACGTTTTTCCTGTCGTCTAGGGTCCAACCAATATGGTCATCGCTGCAGGCGATGTCGTGCAAAGACACTCGCGTCGGTCGTCTGGTGCTATTGCCTCTTAACGCCACACTTCGCGCACTGTCCCAACGTCGGTCCGTGGCTTTGTGAGGTCTGCGACGCACTCTAAGCCTGCCATCATCTCTCACCGGCTGAAATCGGGACTCGTCTGACCAAGCCACGTTTTTCCTGTCGTCTAGGGTCCAACCAATATGGTCATCGCTGCAGGCGAAGTCGTGCAAAGACACTCGCGTCGGTCGTCTGGTGCTATTGCCGCTTAACGCCACATTTCGCGCACTGTCCCAACGTGGATCCGTGGCTTTGTGAGGTCTGCGACGCACTCTAAGCCTGCCATCATCTCTCACCGGCTGAAATCGGGAGTCGTCTGACCAAGCCACGTTTTTCGTGTCGTCTAGGGTCCAACCAATATGGTGATCGTTGCAGGCGATGTCGTGCAAAGACACTCGCGTCGGTCGTCTGGTGCTATTGCCCCTTAACGCCACATTTCGCGCACTGTCCCAACGTGGGTCCGTGGCTTTGTGAGGTCTGCGATGCACTCTAAGCCTGCCATCATCTCTCACCGGCTGAAATAAGGACCCATCTGACCAAGCCACGTTTTCCCTGTCGTCTAGGGTCCAACCAATATGGTCATCGCTGCAGGCGATGACGTGCAAAGACACTCGCGTCGGTCGTCGGGTGCTATTGCCCCTTAACGCCACATTTCGCGCACTGTCCCAACGTGGGTCCGTGGCTTTGTGAGGTCTGCGACGCACTCTAAGCCTGCCATCATCTCTCACAGGCTGAAATCGGGACTCGTGTGACCAAGCCACGTTTTTCCTGTCGTCTAGGGTCCAACCAATATGGTCATCGCTGCAGGCGATGTCGTGCAAAGACACTCGCGTCAGTCGTCTGGTGCTATTGCCCCTTAACGCCACATTTCGCGCACTGTCCCAACGTGGGTCCGCGGCTTTGTGAGGTCTGCGACGCACTCTAAGCCTGCCATCATCTCTCACCGGCTGAAATCGGGACTCGTCTGTCCAAGCCACGTTTTTCCTGTCGTCTAGGGTCCAACCAATATGGTCATCGCTGCAGGCGATGTCGTGCAAAGACACTCGCGTCGGTCGTCTGGTGCTATTGCCCCTGAACGCCACATTTCGCGCACTGTCCCAACGTGGGTCCGTGGCTTTGTGAGGTCTGCGACGCACTCTAAGCCTGCCATCATCTCTCACCGGCTGAAATCGGGACTCGTCTGACCAAGCCACGTTTTTCCTGTCGTCTAGGGTCCAACCAATATGGTCATCGCCGCAGGCGATGTCGTGCAAAGACACTCGCGTCGGTCGTCTGGTGCTATTGCCCCTTAACGCCACATTTCGCGCACTGTCCCAACGTGGGTCCGTGGCTTTGTGAGTTCTGCGTCGCACTCTAAGCCTGCCATCATCTCTCACCGGCTGAATTCGGGACTCGTCTGACCAACCCACGTTTTTCCTGTCGTCTAGGGTCCAACCAATATGGTCATCGCTGCAGGCGATGTCGTGCAAAGACACTCGCGTCGGTCGTCTGGTGCTATTGCCCCTTAACGCCACATTTCGCGCACTGTCCCAACGTGGGTCCGTGGCTTTGTGAGGTCTGCGTCGCACTCTGTCTGCCATCATCTCTCACCGGCTGAAATCGGGACTCGTCTGACCAAGCCACGTTTTTCCTGTCGTCTAGGGTCCAACCAGTATGGTCATCGCTGCAGGCGATGTCGTGCAAAGACACTCGCGTCGGTCGTCTGGTGCTATTGCCCCTTAACGCCACATGTCGCGCACTGTCCCAACGTGGGTCCGTGGCTTTGTGAGGTCTGCGACGCACTCTAAGCCTGCATCATCTCTCACCGGCTGAAATCGGGACTCGTCTGACCAAGCCACGTTTTTCCTGTCGTCTAGGGTCCAACCAATATGGTCATCGCTGCAGGCGATGTCGTGCAAAGACACTCGCGTCGGTCGTCTGGTGCTATTGCCCCTTAACGCCACATTTCGCGCACTGTCCCAACATGGGTCCGTGGCTTTGTGAGGTCTGCGACGCACTCTAAGCCTGCCATCATCTCTCACCGGCTGAAATCGGGACTCATCTGACCAAGCCACGTTTTTCCTGTCGTCTAGGGTCCAACCAATATGGTCATCGCTGCGGGCGATGTCGTGCAAAGACACTCGCGTCGGTCGTCTGGTGCTATTGCCCCTTAACGCCACATTTCGCGCACTGTCCCAACGTGGATCCGTGGCTTTGTGAGGTCTGCGACGCACTCTAAGCCTGCCATCATCTCTCACCGGCTGAAATCGGGACTCGTGTGACCAAGCCACGTTTTTCCTGTCGTCTAGGGTCCAACCAATATGGTCATCGCTGCAGGCGATGTCGTGCAAAGACACTCGCGTCAGTCGTCTGGTGCTAGTGCCCCTTAACGCCACATTTCGCGCACTGTCCCAACGTGGGTCCGTGGCTTTGTGAGGTGTGTGACGCACTCTAAGCCTGCCATCATCTCTCACCAGCTGAAATCGGGACTCGTCTGACCAAGCCACGTTTTTCCTGTCGTCTAGGGTCCAACCAATATGGTCATCGCTGCAGGCGATGTCGTGCAAAGACACTCGCGTCGGTCGTCTGGCGCTATTGCCTCTTAACGCCATATTTCGCGCACTGTCCCAACGTGGGTCCGCGGCTTTGTGAGGTCTGCGACGCACTCTAAGCCTGCCATCATCTCTCACCGGCTGAAATCGGGACTCGTCTGACCAGCCACGTTTTTCCTGTCGTCTAGGGTCCAACCAATATGGTCATCGCTGCAGGCGATGTCGTGCAAAGACACTCGCGTCGGTCGTCTGGTGCTATTGCCCCTTAACGCCACATTTCGCGCACTGTCCAAACGTGGGGCCGTGGCTTTGTGAGGTCTGCGACGCACACTAAGCCTGCTATCATCTCTCACCGGCTGAAATCGGGACTCGTCTGACCAAGCCACGTTTTTCCTTTCGTCTAGGGTCCAACCAATATGGTCATCGCTGCAGGCGATGTCGTGCAAAGACACTCGCGTCGGTCGTCTGGTGCTATTGCCCCTTAACGCCACATTTCGCGCACTGTCCCAACGTGGGTCCGTGGCTTTGTGAGTTCTGCGTCGCACTCTAAGCCTGCCATCATCTCTCACCGGCTGAATTCGGGACTCGTCTGACCAAGCCACGTTTTTCCTGTCGTCTAGGGTCCAACCAATATGGTCATCGCTGCAGGCGATGTCGTGCAAAGACACTCGCGTCGGTCGTCTGGTGCTATTGCCCCTTAACGCCACATTTCGCGCACTGTCCCAACGTGGGTCCGTGGCTTTGTGAGTTCTGCGATGCACTCTAAGCCTGCCATCATCTCTCACCGGCTGAATTCGGGACTCGTCTGACCAAGCCACGTTTTTCCTGTCGTCTAGGGTCCAACCAATATGGTCATCGCTGCAGGCGAAGTCGTGCAAAGACACTCGCGTCGGTCGTCTGGTGCTATTGCCGCTTAACGCCACATTTCGCACACTGTCCCAACGTGGGTCCGTGGCTTTGTGAGTTCTGCGTCGCACTCTAAGCCTGCCATCATCTCTCACCGGCTGAATTCGGGACTCGTCTGACCAAGCCACGTTTTTCCTGTCGTCTAGGGTCCAACCAATATGGTCATCGCTGCAGGCGAAGTCGTGCAAAGACACTCGCGTCGGTCGTCTGGTGCTATTGCCGCTTAACGCCACATTTCGCACACTGTCCCAACGTGGATCCGTGGCTTTGTGAGGTCTGCGACGCACTCTAAGCCTGCCATCATCTCTCACCGGCTGAAATCGGGAGTCGTCTGACCAAGCCACGTTTTTCGTGTCGTCTAGGGTCCAACCAATATGGTGATCGTTGCAGGCGATGTCGTGCAAAGACACTCGCGTCGGTCGTCTGGTGCTATTGCCCCTTAACGCCACATTTCGCGCACTGTCCAAACGTGGGGCCGTGGCTTTGTGAGGTCTGCGACGCACACTAAGCCTGCTATCATCTCTCACCGGCTGAAATCGGGACTCGTCTGACCAAGCCACGTTTTTCCTTTCGTCTAGGGTCCAACCAATATGGTCATCGCTGCAGGCGATGTCGTGCAAAGACACTCGCGTCGGTCGTCTGGTGCTATTGCCCCTTAACGCCACATTTCGCGCACTGTCCCAACGTGGGTCCGTGGCTTTGTGAGTTCTGCGATGCACTCTAAGCCTGCCATCATCTCTCACCGGCTGAATTCGGGACTCGTCTGACCAAGCCACGTTTTTCCTGTCGTCTAGGGTCCAACCAATATGGTCATCGCTGCAGGCGAAGTCGTGCAAAGACACTCGCGTCGGTCGTCTGGTGCTATTGCCGCTTAACGCCACATTTCGCACACTGTCCCAACGTGGGTCCGTGGCTTTGTGAGTTCTGCGTCGCACTCTAAGCCTGCCATCATCTCTCACCGGCTGAATTCGGGACTCGTCTGACCAAGCCACGTTTTTCCTGTCGTCTAGGGTCCAACCAATATGGTCATCGCTGCAGGCGAAGTCGTGCAAAGACACTCGCGTCGGTCGTCTGGTGCTATTGCCGCTTAACGCCACATTTCGCACACTGTCCCAACGTGGGTCCGTGGCTTTGTGAGTTCTGCGACGCACACTAAGCCTGCTATCATCTCTCACCGGCTGAAATCGGGACTCGTCTGACCAAGCCACGTTTTTCCTGTCGTCTAGGGTCCAACCAATATGGTCATCGCTGCAGGCGATGTCGTGCAAAGACACTCGCGTCGGTCGTCTGGTGCTATTGCCCCTTAACGCCACATTTCGCGCACTGTCCCAACGTGGGTCCGTGGCTTTGTGAGTTCTGCGATGCACTCTAAGCCTGCCATCATCTCTCACCGGCTGAAATCGGGACTCGTCTGACCAGCCACGTTTTTCCTGTCGTCTAGGGTCCAACCAATATGGTCATCGCTGCAGGCGATGTCGTGCAAAGACACTCGCGTCGGTCGTCTGGTGCTATTGCCCCTTAACGCCACATTTCGCGCACTGTCCAAACGTGGGGCCGTGGCTTTGTGAGGTCTGCGACGCACACTAAGCCTGCTATCATCTCTCACCGGCTGAAATCGGGACTCGTCTGACCAAGCCACGTTTTTCCTTTCGTCTAGGGTCCAACCAATATGGTCATCGCTGCAGGCGATGTCGTGCAAAGACACTCGCGTCGGTCGTCTGGTGCTATTGCCCCTTAACGCCACATTTCGCGCACTGTCCCAACGTGGGTCCGTGGCTTTGTGAGTTCTGCGTCGCACTCTAAGCCTGCCATCATCTCTCACCGGCTGAATTCGGGACTCGTCTGACCAAGCCACGTTTTTCCTGTCGTCTAGGGTCCAACCAATATGGTCATCGCTGCAGGCGATGTCGTGCAAAGACACTCGCGTCGGTCGTCTGGTGCTATTGCCCCTTAACGCCACATTTCGCGCACTGTCCCAACGTGGGTCCGTGGCTTTGTGA
This sequence comes from Schistocerca piceifrons, assembly GCF_021461385.2. Lineage (NCBI taxonomy): Eukaryota > Metazoa > Arthropoda > Insecta > Orthoptera > Acrididae > Schistocerca > Schistocerca piceifrons. The sequence continues at coordinate 106,729 of NW_025728979.1, read as the reverse complement.
GTTCTGCGTCGCACTCTAAGCCTGCCATCATCTCTCACCGGCTGAATTCGGGACTCGTCTGACCAAGCCACGTTTTTCCTGTCGTCTAGGGTCCAACCAATATGGTCATCGCTGCAGGCGAAGTCGTGCAAAGACACTCGCGTCGGTCGTCTGGTGCTATTGCCGCTTAACGCCACATTTCGCACACTGTCCCAACGTGGATCCGTGGCTTTGTGAGGTCTGCGACGCACTCTAAGCCTGCCATCATCTCTCACCGGCTGAAATCGGGAGTCGTCTGACCAAGCCACGTTTTTCGTGTCGTCTAGGGTCCAACCAATATGGTGATCGTTGCAGGCGATGTCGTGCAAAGACACTCGCGTCGGTCGTCTGGTGCTATTGCCCCTTAACGCCACATTTCGCGCACTGTCCCAACGTGGGTCCGTGGCTTTGTGAGGTCTGCGATGCACTCTAAGCCTGCCATCATCTCTCACCGGCTGAAATAAGGACCCATCTGACCAAGCCACGTTTTCCCTGTCGTCTAGGGTCCAACGAATATGGTCATCGCTGCAGGCGATGCCGTGCAAAGACACTCGCGTCGGTCGTCTGGTGCTATTGCCCCTTAACGCCACATTTCGCTCACTGTCCCAACGTGGATCCGTGGCTTTGTGAGGTCTGCGACGCACTCTAAGCCTGCCATCATCTCTCACCAGCTGAAATCGGGACTCGTCTGACCAAGCCACGTATTTCCTGTCGTCTAGGGTCCAACCAATATGGTCATCGCTGCAGGCGATGTCGTGCAAAGACACTCGCGTCGGTCGTCTGGTGCTATTGCCCCTTAACGCCACATTTCGCGCACTGTCCCAACGTGGGTCCGTGGCTTTGTGAGGTCTGCGACGCACTCTAAGCCTGCCATCATCTCTCACCGGCTGAAATCGGGACTCGTCTGACCAAGCTACGTTTTTCCTGTCGTCTAGGGTCGAACCAATATGGTCATCGCTGCAGGCGATGTCGTGCAAAGACGCTCGCGTCGGTCGTCTGGTGCTATTGCCCCTTAACGCCACATTTCGCGCACTGTGCCAACGTGGGTCCGTGGCTTTGTGAGGTCTGCGACGCACTCTAAGCCTGCCATCATCTCTCACTGGCTGAAATCGGGACTCGTCTGACCAAGCCACGTTTTTCCTGTCGTCTAGGGTCCAACCAATATGGTCATCGCTGCAGGCGATGTCGTGCAAAGACACTCGCGTCGGTCGTCTGGTGCTATTGCCCCTTAACGCCACATTTCGCGCACTGTCCCAACGTGGGTCCGTGGCTTTGTGAGGTCTGCGACGCACTCTAAGCCTGCCATCATCTCTCACCGGCTGAAATCGGGACTCGTCTGACGAAGCCACGTTTTTCCTGTCGTCTAGGGTCCAACCAATATGGTCATCGCTGCAGGCGATGTCGTGCAAAGACACTCGTGTCGGTCGTCTGGTGCTATTGCCCCTTAACGCCACATTTCGCGCACTGTCCCAACGTGGGTCCGTGGCTTTGTGAGGTCTGCGACGCACTATAAGCCTGCCATCATCTCTCACCGGCTGAAATCGGAACTCGTCTGACCAAGCCACGTTTTTCCTGTCGTCTAGGGTCCAACCAATATGGTCATCGCTGCAGGCGATGTGGTGCAAAGACACTTGCGTCGGTCGTCTGGTGCTATTGCCCCTTAACGCCACATTTCGCGCACTGTCCCAACGTGGGTCCGTGGCTTTGTGAGGTCTGCGACGCACTCTAAGCCTGCCATCATCTCTCACCGGCTGAAATCGGGACTCGTCTGACCATGCCACGTTTTTCCTGTCGTCTAGGGTCCAACCAATATGGTCATCGCTGCAGGCGATGTCGTGCAAAGACACTCGCGTCGGTCGTCTGGTGCTATTGCCCCTTAACGCCACATTTCGCGCACTGTCCCAACGTGGGTCCGTGGCTTTGTGAGGTCTGCGACGCACTCTAAGCCTGCCATCATCTCTCACCGGCTGAAATCGGGACTCGTCTGACCAAGCCACGTTTTTTCTGTCGTCTAGGGTCCAACCAATATGGTCATCGCTGCAGGCGATGTCGTGCAAAGACACTCGCGTCGGTCGTCTGGTGCTATTGCCCCTTAACGCCACATTTCGCTCACTGTCCCAAAGTGGGTCCGTGGCTTTGTGAGAACTGCAACGAACTCTAAGCCTGCCATCATCTCTCACCGGTTGAAATCGGGACTCGTCTGACCAAGCTACGTTTTTCTTGTCGTCTAGGGTCCAACCAATATGGTCATCGCTGCAGGCGATGTCGTGCAAAGACACTCGCGTCGGTCGTCTGGTGCTATTGCCCCTTAACGCCACATTTCGCGCACTGTCCCAACGTGGGTCCGTGGCTTTGTGAGGTCTGCGACGCACTCTAAGCCTGCCATCATCTCTCACCGGCTGAAATCGGGACTCGTCTGACCAAGCCACGTTTTTCCTGTCGTCTAGGGTCCAACCAATATGGTCATCGCTGCAGGCGATGTCGTGCAAAGACACTCGCGTCGGTCGTCTGGTGCTATTGCCCCTTAACGGCACATTTCGCGCACTGTCCCAACGTGGGTCCGTTGCTTTGTGAGGTCTGCGACGCACTCTAAGCCTGCCATCATCTCTCACCGGCTGAAATCGGGACTCGTGTGACCAAGCCACGTTTTTCCTGTCGTCTAGGGTCCAACCAATATGGTCATCGCTGCAGGCGATGTCGTGCAAAGACACTCGCGTCGGTCGTCTGGTCCTATTGCCCCTTAACGCCACATTTCGCGCACTGTCCCAACGTGGGTCCGTGGCTTTGTGAGGTCTGCGACGCACTCTAAGCCTGCCATCATCTCTCACCGGCTGAAATCGGGACTCATCTGACCAAGCCACGTTTTTCCTGTCGTCTAGGGTCCAACCAATATGGTCATCGCTGCAGGCGATGTCGTGCAAAGACACTCGCGTCGGTCGTCTGGTCCTATTGCCCCTTAACGCCACATTTCGCGCACTGTCCCAACGTGGGTCCGTGGCTTTGTGAGGTCTGCGACGCACTCTAAGCCTGCCATCATCTCTCACCGGCTGAAATCGGGACTCGTCTGACCAAGCCACGTTTTTCCTGTCGTCTAGGGTCCAACCAATATGGTCATCGCTGCAGGCGATGTCGTGCAAAGACACTCGCGTCGGTCGTCTGGTGCTATTGCCACTTAACGCCACATTTCGCGCACTGTCCCAACGTGGGTCCGTGGCTTTGTGAGGTCTGCGACGCACTCTAAGCCTGCCATAATCTCTCACCGGCTGAAATCGGGACTCGTCTGACCAAGCCACGTTTTTCCCGTCGTCTAGGGTCCAACCAATATGGTCATCGCTGCGGGCGATGTCGTGCAAAGACAGTCGCGTCGGTCGTCTGGTGCTATTGCCCCTTAACGCCACATTTCGCGCACTGTCCCAACGTGACTCCGTGGCTTTGTGAGGTCTGCGACGCACTCTAAGCCTGCCATCATCTCTCACCGGCTGAAATCGGGACTCGTCTGACCAAGCCACGTTTTTCCTGTCGTCTAGGGTCGAACCAATATGGTCATCGCTGCAGGCGATGTCGTGCAAAGACACTCGCGTCGGTCGTCTGGTGCTATTGCCCCTTAACGCCACATTTCGCGCACTGTCCCAACGTGGGTCCGTGGCTTTGTGAGGTCTGCGACGCACTCTGTCTGCCATCATCTCTCACCGGCTGAAATCGGGACTCGTCTGACCAAGCCACGTTTTTCCGGTCGTCTTGGGTCCAACCAATATGGTCATCGCTGTAGGCGATGTCGTGCAAAGAGACTCGCGTCGGTCGTCTGGTGCTATTGCCCCTTAATGCCACATTTCGCGCACTGTCCCAACGTGGGTCCGTGGCTTTGTGAGTTGTGCGACGCACTCTAAGCCTGCATCATCTCTCACCGACTGAAATCGGGAGTCGTCTGACCAAGCCACGTTTTTCCTGTCGTCTAGGGTCCAACCAATATGGTCATCGCTGCAGGCGATGTCGTGCAAAGACACTCGCGTCGGTCGTCTGGTGCTATTGCAGCTTAACGCCACATTTCGCGCACTGTCCCAACATGGGTCCGTAGCTTTGTGAGGTCTGCGATGCACTCTAAGCCTGCCATCATCTCTCACCGGCTTAAATCGGGACTCGTCTGACCAAGCCACGTTTTTTCCTGACGTCTAGGGTCCAACCAAAATGGTCATCGCTGCAGGCGATGTCGTGCAAAGACACTCGCGTCGGTCGTCTGGTGCTAATGCCCCTTAACGCCACATTTCGCGCACTGTCCCAACGTGGGTCCGTGGCTTTGTGAGGTCTGCGACGCACTCTAAGCCTGCCATCATCTCTCACCGGCTGAAATCGGGACTCGTGTGACCAAGCCACGTTTTTCCTGTCGTCTAGGGTCCAACCAATATGGTCATCGCTGCAGGCGATGTCGTGCAAAGACACTCGCGTCGGTCGTCTGGTGCTATTGCCTCTTAACGCCACACTTCGCGCACTGTCCCAACGTCGGTCCGTGGCTTTGTGAGGTCTGCGACGCACTCTAAGCCTGCCATCATCTCTCACCGGCTGAAATCGGGACTCGTCTGACCAAGCCACGTTTTTCCTGTCGTCTAGGGTCCAACCAATATGGTCATCGCTGCAGGCGAAGTCGTGCAAAGACACTCGCGTCGGTCGTCTGGTGCTATTGCCGCTTAACGCCACATTTCGCGCACTGTCCCAACGTGGATCCGTGGCTTTGTGAGGTCTGCGACGCACTCTAAGCCTGCCATCATCTCTCACCGGCTGAAATCGGGAGTCGTCTGACCAAGCCACGTTTTTCGTGTCGTCTAGGGTCCAACCAATATGGTGATCGTTGCAGGCGATGTCGTGCAAAGACACTCGCGTCGGTCGTCTGGTGCTATTGCCCCTTAACGCCACATTTCGCGCACTGTCCCAACGTGGGTCCGTGGCTTTGTGAGGTCTGCGATGCACTCTAAGCCTGCCATCATCTCTCACCGGCTGAAATAAGGACCCATCTGACCAAGCCACGTTTTCCCTGTCGTCTAGGGTCCAACCAATATGGTCATCGCTGCAGGCGATGACGTGCAAAGACACTCGCGTCGGTCGTCGGGTGCTATTGCCCCTTAACGCCACATTTCGCGCACTGTCCCAACGTGGGTCCGTGGCTTTGTGAGGTCTGCGACGCACTCTAAGCCTGCCATCATCTCTCACAGGCTGAAATCGGGACTCGTGTGACCAAGCCACGTTTTTCCTGTCGTCTAGGGTCCAACCAATATGGTCATCGCTGCAGGCGATGTCGTGCAAAGACACTCGCGTCAGTCGTCTGGTGCTATTGCCCCTTAACGCCACATTTCGCGCACTGTCCCAACGTGGGTCCGTGGCTTTGTGAGGTCTGTGACGCACTCTAAGCCTGCCATCATCTCTCACCAGCTGAAATCGGGACTCGTCTGACCAAGCCACGTTTTTCCTGTCGTCTAGGGTCCAACCAATATGGTCATCGCTGCAGGCGATGTCGTGCAAAGACACTCGCGTCGACCGTCTGGCGCTATGCCTCTTAACGCCACATTTCGCGCACTGTCCCAACGTGGGTCCGCGGCTTTGTGAGGTCTGCGACGCACTCTAAGCCTGCCATCATCTCTCACCGGCTGAATTCGGGACTCGTCTGACTAACCCACGTTTTTCCTGTCGTCTAGGGTCCAACCAATATGGTCATCGCTGCAGGCGATGTCGTGCAAAGACACTCGCGTCGGTCGTCTGGTGCTATTGCCCCTTAACGCCACATTTCGCGCACTGTCCCAACGTGGGTCCGTGGCTTTGTGAGGTCTGCGTCGCACTCTGTCTGCCATCATCTCTCACCGGCTGAAATCGGGACTCGTCTGACCAAGCCACGTTTTTCCTGTCGTCTAGGGTCCAACCAGTATGGTCATCGCTGCAGGCGATGTCGTGCAAAGACACTCGCGTCGGTCGTCTGTTGCTATTGCCCCTTAACGCCACATGTCGGGCACTGTCCCAACGTGGGTCCGTGGCTTTGTGAGGTCTGCGACGCACTCTAAGCCTGCATCATCTCTCACCGGCTGAAATCGGGACTCGTCTGACCAAGCCACGTTTTTCCTGTCGTCTAGGGTCCAACCAATATGGTCATCGCTGCAGGCGATGTCGTGCAAAGACACTCGCGTCGGTCGTCTGGTGCTATTGCCCCTTAACGCCACATTTCGCGCACTGTCCCAACATGGGTCCGTGGCTTTGTGAGGTCTGCGACGCACTCTAAGCCTGCCATCATCTCTCACCGGCTGAAATCGGGACTCATCTGACCAAGCCACGTTTTTCCTGTCGTCTAGGGTCCAACCAATATGGTCATCGCTGCGGGCGATGTCGTGCAAAGACACTCGCGTCGGTCGTCTGGTGCTATTGCCCCTTAACGCCACATTTCGCGCACTGTCCCAACGTGGATCCGTGGCTTTGTGAGGTCTGCGACGCACTCTAAGCCTGCCATCATCTCTCACCGGCTGAAATCGGGACTCGTCTGACCAAGCCACGTTTTTCCTGTCGTCTAGGGTCCAACCAATATGGTCATCGCTGCAGGCGATGTCGTGCAAAGACACTCGCGTCAGTCGTCTGGTGCTAGTGCCCCTTAACGCCACATTTCGCGCACTGTCCCAACGTGGGTCCGTGGCTTTGTGAGGTCTGTGACGCACTCTAAGCCTGCCATCATCTCTCACCAGCTGAAATCGGGACTCGTCTGACCAAGCCACGTTTTTCCTGTCGTCTAGGGTCCAACCAATATGGTCATCGCTGCAGGCGATGTCGTGCAAAGACACTCGCGTCGGTCGTCTGGCGCTATTGCCTCTTAACGCCATATTTCGCGCACTGTCCCAACGTGGGTCCGCGGCTTTGTGAGGTCTGCGACGCACTCTAAGCCTGCCATCATCTCTCACCGGCTGAAATCGGGACTCGTCTGACCAGCCACGTTTTTCCTGTCGTCTAGGGTCCAACCAATATGGTCATCGCTGCAGGCGATGTCGTGCAAAGACACTCGCGTCGGTCGTCTGGTGCTATTGCCTCTTAACGCCACATTTCGCGCACTGTCCCAACGTAGGTCCGCGGCTTTGTGAGGTCTGCGACGCACTCTAAGCCTGCCATCATCTCTCACCGGCTGAAATCGGGACTCGTGTGACCAAGCCACGTTTTTCCTGTCGTCTAGGGTCCAACCAATATGGTCATCGCTGCAGGCGATGTCGTGCAAAGACACTCGCGTCGGTCGTCTGGTGCTATTGCCCCTTAACGCCACATTTCGCGCACTGTCCCAACGTAGGTCCGCGGCTTTGTGAGGTCTGCGACGCACTCTAAGCCTGCCATCATCTCTCACCGGCTGAAATCGGGACTCGTCTGACCAAGCCACGTTTTTCCTGTCGTCTAGGGTCCAACCAATATGGTCATCGCTGCAGGCGATGTCGTGCAAAGACACTCGCGTCAGTCGTCTGGTGCTAGTGCCCCTTAACGCCACATTTCGCGCACTGTCCCAACGTGGGTCCGTGGCTTTGTGAGGTCTGTGACGCACTCTAAGCCTGCCATCATCTCTCACCAGCTGAAATCGGGACTCGTCTGACCAAGCCACGTTTTTCCTGTCGTCTAGGGTCCAACCAATATGGTCATCGCTGCAGGCGATGTCGTGCAAAGACACTCGCGTCGGTCGTCTGGCGCTATTGCCTCTTAACGCCATATTTCGCGCACTGTCCCAACGTGGGTCCGCGGCTTTGTGAGGTCTGCGACGCACTCTAAGCCTGCCATCATCTCTCACCGGCTGAAATCGGGACTCGTCTGACCAGCCACGTTTTTCCTGTCGTCTAGGGTCCAACCAATATGGTCATCGCTGCAGGCGATGTCGTGCAAAGACACTCGCGTCGGTCGTCTGGTGCTATTGCCCCTTAACGCCACATTTCGCGCACTGTCCAAACGTGGGGCCGTGGCTTTGTGAGGTCTGCGACGCACACTAAGCCTGCTATCATCTCTCACCGGCTGAAATCGGGACTCGTCTGACCAAGCCACGTTTTTCCTTTCGTCTAGGGTCCAACCAATATGGTCATCGCTGCAGGCGATGTCGTGCAAAGACACTCGCGTCGGTCGTCTGGTGCTATTGCCCCTTAACGCCACATTTCGCGCACTGTCCCAACGTGGGTCCGTGGCTTTGTGAGTTCTGCGTCGCACTCTAAGCCTGCCATCATCTCTCACCGGCTGAATTCGGGACTCGTCTGACCAAGCCACGTTTTTCCTGTCGTCTAGGGTCCAACCAATATGGTCATCGCTGCAGGCGATGTCGTGCAAAGACACTCGCGTCGGTCGTCTGGTGCTATTGCCCCTTAACGCCACATTTCGCGCACTGTCCCAACGTGGGTCCGTGGCTTTGTGAGTTCTGCGTCGCACTCTAAGCCTGCCATCATCTCTCACCGGCTGAATTCGGGACTCGTGTGACCAAGCCACGTTTTTCCTGTCGTCTAGGGTCCAACCAATATGGTCATCGCTGCAGGCGATGTCGTGCAAAGACACTCGCGTCGGTCGTCTGGCGCTATTGCCTCTTAACGCCACATTTCGCGCACTGTCCCAACGTAGGTCCGCGGCTTTGTGAGGTCTGCGACGCACTCTAAGCCTGCCATCATGTCTCACCGGCTGAAATCGGGACTCGTCTGACCAAGCCACGTTTTTCCTGTCGTCTAGGGTCCAACCAATATGGTCATCGCTGCAGGCGATGTCGTGCAAAGACACTCGCGTCGGTCGTCTGGTGCTATTGCCCCTTAACGCCACATTTCGCGCACTGTCCCAACGTAGGTCCGCGGCTTTGTGAGGTCTGCGACGCACTCTAAGCCTGCCATCATCTCTCACCGGCTGAAATCGGGACTCGTCTGACCAAGCCACGTTTTTCCTGTCGTCTAGGGTCCAACCAATATGGTCATCGCTGCAGGCGATGTCGTGCAAAGACACTCGCGTCGGTCGTCTGGTGCTATTGCCCCTTAACGCCACATTTCGCGCACTGTCCCAACGTGGGTCCGTGGCTTTGTGAGTTCTGCGTCGCACTCTAAGCCTGCCATCATCTCTCACCGGCTGAAATCGGGACTCGTGTGACCAAGCCACGTTTTTCCTGTCGTCTAGGGTCCAACCAATATGGTCATCGCTGCAGGCGATGTCGTGCAAAGACACTCGCGTCGGTCGTCTGGTGCTATTGCCTCTTAACGCCACATTTCGCGCACTGTCCCAACGTAGGTCCGCGGCTTTGTGAGGTCTGCGACGCACTCTAAGCCTGCCATCATCTCTCACCGGCTGAAATCGGGACTCGTGTGACCAAGCCACGCGTTTCCTGTCGTCTAGGGTCCAACCAATATGGTCATCGCTGCAGGCGATGTCGTGCAAAGACACTCGCGTCGGTCGTCTGGTGCTATTGCCCCTTAACGCCACATTTCGCGCACTGTCCCAACGTAGGTCCGCGGCTTTGTGAGGTCTGCGACGCACTCTAAGCCTGCCATCATCTCTCACCGGCTGAAATCGGGACTCGTCTGACCAAGCCACGTTTTTCCTGTCGTCTAGGGTCCAACCAATATGGTCATCGCTGCAGGCGATGTCGTGCAAAGACACTCGCGTCGGTCGTCTGGTGCTATTGCCTCTTAACGCCACATTTCGCGCACTGTCCCAACGTAGGTCCGCGGCTTTGTGAGGTCTGCGACGCACTCTAAGCCTGCCATCATCTCTCACCGGCTGAAATCGGGACTCGTCTGACCAAGCCACGTTTTTCCTGTCGTCTAGGGTCCAACCAATATGGTCATCGCTGCAGGCGATGTCGTGCAAAGACACTCGCGTCGGTCGTCTGGTGCTATTGCCCCTTAACGCCACATTTCGCGCACTGTCCCTACGTGGGTCCGTGGCTTTGTGAGTTCTGCGTCGCACTCTAAGCCTGCCATCATCTCTCACCGGCTGAATTCGGGACTCGTGTGACCAAGCCACGTTTTTCCTGTCGTCTAGGGTCCAACCAATATGGTCATCGCTGCAGGCGATGTCGTGCAAAGACACTCGCGTCGGTCGTCTGGCGCTATTGCCTCTTAACGCCACATTTCGCGCACTGTCCCAACGTAGGTCCGCGGCTTTGTGAGGTCTGCGACGCACTCTAAGCCTGCCATCATCTCTCACCGGCTGAAATCGGGACTCGTCTGACCAAGCCACGTTTTTCCTGTCGTCTAGGGTCCAACCAATATGGTCATCGCTGCAGGCGATGTCGTGCAAAGACACTCGCGTCGGTCGTCTGGTGCTATTGCCTCTTAACGCCACATTTCGCGCACTGTCCCAACGTAGGTCCGCGGCTTTGTGAGGTCTGCGACGCACTCTAAGCCTGCCATCATCTCTCACCGGCTGAAATCGGGACTCGTCTGACCAAGCCACGTTTTTCCTGTCGTCTAGGGTCCAACCAATATGGTCATCGCTGCAGGCGATGTCGTGCAAAGACACTCGCGTCGGTCGTCTGGTGCTATTGCCCCTTAACGCCACATTTCGCGCACTGTCCCAACGTGGGTCCGTGGCTTTGTGAGTTCTGCGTCGCACTCTAAGCCTGCCATCATCTCTCACCGGCTGAAATCGGGACTCGTCTGACCAAGCCACGTTTTTCCTGTCGTCTAGGGTCCAACCAATATGGTCATCGCTGCAGGCGATGTCGTGCAAAGACACTCGCGTCGGTCGTCTGGTGCTATTGCCCCTTAACGCCACATTTCGCGCACTGTCCCAACGTGGATCCGTGGCTTTGTGAGGTCTGCGACGCACTCTAAGCCTGCCATCATCTCTCACCGGCTGAAATCGGGACTCGTCTGACCAAGCCACGTTTTTCCTTTCGTCTAGGGTCCAACCAATATGGTCATCGCTGCAGGCGATGTCGTGCAAAGACACTCGCGTCGGTCGTCTGGTGCTATTGCCCCTTAACGCCACATTTCGCGCACTGTCCCAACGTGGGTCCGTGGCTTTGTGAGTTCTGCGTCGCACTCTAAGCCTGCCATCATCTCTCACCGGCTGAATTCGGGACTCGTGTGACCAAGCCACGTTTTTCCTGTCGTCTAGGGTCCAACCAATATGGTCATCGCTGCAGGCGATGTCGTGCAAAGACACTCGCGTCGGTCGTCTGGCGCTATTGCCTCTTAACGCCACATTTCGCGCACTGTCCCAACGTAGGTCCGCGGCTTTGTGAGGTCTGCGACGCACTCTAAGCCTGCCATCATCTCTCACCGGCTGAAATCGGGACTCGTCTGTCCAAGCCACGTTTTTCCTGTCGTCTAGGGTCCAACCAATATGGTCATCGCTGCAGGCGATGTCGTGCAAAGACACTCGCGTCGGTCGTCTGGTGCTATTGCCCCTTAACGCCACATTTCGCGCACTGTCCCAACGTGGGTCCGTGGCTTTGTGAGGTCTGCGACGCACTCTAAGCCTGCCATCATCTCTCACCGGCTGAAATCGGGACTCGTCTGACCAAGCCACGTTTTTCCTGTCTTCTAGGGTCCAACCAATATGGTCATCGCTGCAGGCGATGTCGTGCAAAGACACTCGCGTCGGTCGTTTGGTGCTATTGCCCCTTAACGCCACATTTCGCGCACTGTCCCAACGTGGGTCCGTGGCTTTGTGAGTTCTGCGTCGCACTCTAAGCCTGCCATCATCTCTCACCGGCTGAATTCGGGACTCGTCTGACCAAGCCACGTTTTTCCTGTCGTCTAGGGTCCAACCAATATGGTCATCGCTGCAGGCGATGTCGTGCAAAGACACTCGCGTCGGTCGTCTGGTGCTATTGCCCCTTAACGCCACATTTCGCGCACTGTCCCAACGTGGGTCCGTGGCTTTGTGAGTTCTGCGTCGCACTCTAAGCCTGCCATCATCTCTCACCGGCTGAATTCGGGACTCGTGTGACCAAGCCACGTTTTTCCTGTCGTCTAGGGTCCAACCAATATGGTCATCGCTGCAGGCGATGTCGAGCAAAGACACTCGCGTCGGTCGTCTGGCGCTATTGCCTCTTAACGCCACATTTCGCGCACTGTCCCAACGTAGGTCCGCGGCTTTGTGAGGTCTGCGACGCACTCTAAGCCTGCCATCATCCCTCACCGGCTGAAATCGGGACTCGTCTGTCCAAGCCACGTTTTTCCTGTCGTCTAGGGTCCAACCAATATGGTCATCGCTGCAGGCGATGTCGTGCAAAGACACTCGCGTCGGTCGTCTGGCGCTATTGCCTCTTAACGCCACATTTCGCTCACTGTCCCAACGTAGGTCCGCGGCTTTGTGAGGTCTGCGACGCACTCTAAGCCTACCATCATCTCTCACCGGCTGAAATCGGGACTCGTCTGTCCAAGCCACGTTTTTCCTGTCGTCTAGGGTCCAACCAATATGGTCATCGCTGCAGGCGATGTCGTGCAAAGACACTCGCGTCGGTCGTCTGGTGCTATTGCCCCTTAACGCCACATTTCGCGCACTGTCCCAACGTGGGTCCGTGGCTTTGTGAGTTCTGCGTCGCACTCTAAGCCTGCCATCATCTCTCACCGGCTGAATTCGGGACTCGTGTGACCAAGCCACGTTTTTCCTGTCATCTAGGGTCCAACCAATATGGTCATCGCTGCAGGCGATGTCGTGCAAAGACACTCGCGTCGGTCGTCTGGTGCTATTGCCCCTTAACGCCACATTTCGCGCACTGTCCCAACGTGGATCCGTGGCTTTGTGAGTTCAGCGTCGCACTCTAAGCCTGCCATCATCTCTCACCGGCTGAATTCGGGACTCGTCTGACCAAGCCACGTTTTTCCTGTCGTCTAGGGTCCAACCAATATGGTCATCGCTGCAGGCGATGTCGTGCGAAGACACTCGCGTCGGTCGTCTGGTGCTATTGCCCCTTAACGCCACATTTCGCGCACTGTCCCAACGTGGGTCCGTGGCTTTGTGAGGTCTGCGTCGAACTCTGTCTGCCATCATCTCTCACCGGCTGAAATCGGGACTCGTCTGACCAAGCCACGTTTTTCCTGTCGTCTAGGGTCCAACCAATATGGTCATCGCTGCAGGCGATGTCGTGCAAAGACACTCGCGTCGGTCGTCTGGTGCTATTGCCCCTTAACGCCACATGTCGCGCACTGTCCCAACGTGGGTCCGTGGCTTTGTGAGGTCTCCGACGCACACTAAGCCTGCATCATCTCTCACCGGCTGAAATCGGGACTCGTCTGACCAAGCCACGTTTTTCCTGTCGTCTAGGGTCCAACCAATATGGTCATCGCTGCAGGCGATGTCGTGCAAAGACACTCGCGTCGGTCGTCTGGTGCTATTGCCCCTTAACGCCACATTTCGCGCACTGTCCCAACGTGGGTCCGTGGCTTTGTGAGGTCTGCGTCGAACTCTGTCTGCCATCATCTCTCACCGGCTGAAATCGGGACTCGTCTGACCAAGCCACGTTTTTCCTGTCGTCTAGGGTCCAACCAATATGGTCATCGCTGCAGGCGATGTCGTGCAAAGACACTCGCGTCGGTCGTCTGGTGCTATTGCCCCTTAACGCCACATGTCGCGCACTGTCCCAACGTGGGTCCGTGGCTTTGTGAGGTCTGCGACGCACACTAAGCCTGCATCATCTCTCACCGGCTGAAATCGGGACTCGTCTGACCAAGCCACGTTTTTCCTGTCGTCTAGGGTCCAACCAATATGGTCATCGCTGCAGGCGATGTCGTGCAAAGACACTCGCGTCGGTCGTCTGGTGCTATTGCCCCTTAACGCCACATTTCGCGCACTGTCCCAACGTGGGTCCGTGGCTTTGTGAGGTCTGCGACGAACTCTAAGCCTGCCATCATCTCTCACCGGCTGAAATCGGGACTCGTCTGACCAAGTCACGTTTTTCCTGTCGTCTAGGGTCCAACCAATATGGTCATCGCTGCAGGCGATGTCGTGCAAAGACACTCGCGTCGGTCGTCTGGTGCTATTGCCCCTTAACGCCACATTTCGCGCACTGCCCCAACGTGAGTCCGTGGCTTTGTGAGGTCTGCGACGCACTCTAAGCCTGCCATCATCTCTCACCGGCTGAAATCGGGACTCGTCTGACTAAGCCACGTTTTTCCTGTCGTCTAGGGTCCAACCAATATGGTCATCGCTGCAGGCGATGTGCAAAGACACTCGCGTCGGTCGTCTGGTGCTATTGCCCCTTAACGCCACATTTCGCGCACTGTCCCAACGTGGGTCCGTGGCTTTGTGAGCTCTGCGACGCACTCTAAGCCTGCCATCATCTCTCACCGGCTGAAATCGGGACTCGTCTGACCAAGCCACGTTTTTCCTGTCGTCTAGGGTCCAACCAATATGGTCATCGCTGCAGGCGATGTCGTGCAAAGACACTCGCGTCGGTCGTCTGGTGCTATTGCCCCTTAACGCCACATTTCGCGCACTGTCCCAACGTGGGTCCGTGGCTTTGTGAGTTCTGCGTCGCACTCTAAGCCTGCCATCATCTCTCACCGGCTGAATTCGGGACTCGTGTGACCAAGCCACGTTTTTCCTGTCGTCTAGGGTCCAACCAATATGGTCATCGCTGCAGGCGATGTCGAGCAAAGACACTCGCGTCGGTCGTCTGGCGCTATTGCCTCTTAACGCCACATTTCGCGCACTGTCCCAACGTAGGTCCGCGGCTTTGTGAGGTCTGCGACGCACTCTAAGCCTGCCATCATCTCTCACCGGCTGAAATCGGGACTCGTCTGTCCAAGCCACGTTTTTCCTGTCGTCTAGGGTCCAACCAATATGGTCATCGTTGCAGGCGATGTCGTGCAAAGACACTCGCGTCGGTCGTCTGGTGCTATTGCCCCTTAACGCCACATTTCGCGCACTGTCCCAACGTGGGTCCGTGGCTTTGTGAGGCCTGCGACGCACTCTAAGCCTGCCATCATCTCTCACCGGCTGAAATCGGGACTCGTCTGACCAAGCCACGTTTTTCCTGTCGTCTAGGGTCCAACCAGTATGGTCATCGCTGCAGGCGATGTCGTGCAAAGACACTCGCGTCGGTCGTCTGGTGCTATTGCCCCTTAACGCCACATTTCGCGCACTGTCCCAACGTGGGTCCGTGGCTTTGTGAGTTCTGCGTCGCACTCTAAGCCTGCCATCATCTCTCACCGGCTGAATTCGGGACTCGTCTGACCAAGCCACGTTTTTCCTGTCGTCTAGGGTCCAACCAATATGGTCATCGCTGCAGCCGATGTCGTGCAAAGACACTCGCGTCGGTCGTCTGGTGCTATTGCCCCTTAACGCCACATTTCGCGCACTGTCCCAACGTGGATCCGTGGCTTTGTGAGGTCTGCGACGCACTCTAAGCCTGCCATCATCTCTCACCGGCTGAAATCGGGAGTCGCCTGACCAAGCCACGTTTTTCCTGTCGTCTAGGGTCCAACCAATATGGTCATCGTTGCAGGCGATGTCGTGCAAAGACACTCGCGTCGGTCGTCTGGTGCTATTGCCCCTTAACGCCACATTTCGCGCACTGTCCCAACGTGGGTCCGTGGCTTTGTGAGGTCTGCGTCGCACTCTGTCTGCCATCATCTCTCACCGGCTGAAATCGGGACTCGTCTGACCAAGCCACGTTTTTCCTGTCGTCTAGGGTCCAACCAATATGGTCATCGCTGCAGGCGATGTCGTGCAAAGACACTCGCGTCGGTCGTCTGGTGCTATTGCCCCTTAACGCCACATGTCGCGCACTGTCCCAACGTGGGTCCGTGGCTTTGTGAGGTCTGCGACGCACTCTAAGCCTGCATCATCTCTCACCGGCTGAAATCGGGACTCGTCTGACCAAGCCACGTTTTTCCTGTCGTCTAGGGTCCAACCAATATGGTCATCGCTGCAGGCGATGTCGTGCAAAGACACTCGCGTCAGTCGTCTGGTGCTATTGCCCCTTAACGCCACATTTCGCGCACTGTCCCAACGTGGGTCCGTGGCTTTGTGAGGTCTGCGACGAACTCTAAGCCTGCCATCATCTCTCACCGGCTGAAATCGTGACTCGTCTGACAAAGCTACGTTTTTCCTGTCATCTAGGGTCCAACCAATATGGTCATCGCTGCAGGCGATGTCGTGCAAAGACACTCGCGTCGGTCGTCTGGTGCTATTGCCCCTTAACGCCACATTTCGCGCACTGCCCCAACGTGAGTCCGTGGCTTTGTGAGGTCTGCGACGCACTCTAAGCCTGCCATCATCTCTCACCGGCTGGAATCGGGACTCGTCTGACTAAGCCACGTTTTTCCTGTCGTCTAGGGTCCAACCAATATGGACATTGCTGCAGGCGATGTCGTGCAAAGACACTCGCGTCGGTCGTCTGGTGCTATTGCCCCTTAACGCCACACTTCGCGCACTGTCCCAACGTGGGTCCGTGGCTTTGTGAGGTCTGCGACGCACTCTAAGCCTGCCATCATCTCTCACCGGCTGAAATCGGGACTCGTCTGACCAAGCCACGTTTTTCCTGTCGTCTAGGGTCCAACCAATATGGTCATCGTTGCAGGCGATGTCGTGCAAAGACACTCGCGTGGGTCGTCTGGTGCTATTGCCCCTTAACGCCACATTTCGCGCACTGTCCCAACGTGGGTCCGTGGCTTTGTGAGGTCTGCAACGCACTCTAAGCCTGCCATCATCTCTCACCGGCTGAAATCGGGACTCGTCTGACCAAGCCACGTTTTTCCTGTCGTCTAGGGTCCAACCAATATGGTCATCGCTGCAGGCGATGTCGTGCAAAGACACTCGCGTCGGTCGTCTGGTGCTATTGCCCCTTAACGCCACATTTCGCGCACTGTCCCAACGTGGATCCGTGGCTTTGTGAGGTCTGCGACGCACTCTAAGCCTGCCATCATCTCTCACTGGCTGAAATCGGGACTCGTCTGACCAAGCCACGTTTTCCTGTCGTCTAGGGTCCAACCAATATGGTCATCGCTGCAGGCGATGTCGTGCAAAGACACTCGCGTCGGTCGTCTGGTGCTATTGCCCCTTAACGCCACATTTCGCGCACTGTCCCAACGTGGGTCCGTGGCTTTGTGAGTTCAGCGTCGCACTCTAAGCCTGCCATCATCTCTCACCGGCTGAAATCGGGAGTCGTCTGAGCAAGCCACGTTTTTCCTGTCGTCTAGGGTCCAACCAATATGGTCATCGCTGCAGGCGATGTCGTGCAAAGACACTCGCGTCGGTCGTCTGGTGCTATTGCTCCTTAACGCCACATTTCGCGCACTGTCCCAACGTGGGTCCGTGGCTTTGTGAGTTCTGCGTCGCACTCTAAGCCTGCCATCATCTCTCACCGGCTGAATTCGGGACTCGTGTGACCAAGCCACGTTTTTCCTGTCGTCTAGGGTCCAACCAATATGGTCATCGCTGCAGGCGATGTCGAGCAAAGACACTCGCGTCGGTCGTCTGGCGCTATTGCCTCTTAACGCCACATTTCGCGCACTGTCCCAACGTAGGTCCGCGGCTTTGTGAGGTCTGCGACGCACTCTAAGCCTGCCATCATCTCTCACCGGCTGAAATCGGGACTCGTCTGTCCAAGCCACGTTTTTCCTGTCGTCTAGGGTCCAACCAATATGGTCATCGTTGCAGGCGATGTCGTGCAAAGACACTCGCGTCGGTCGTCTGGTGCTATTGCCCCTTAACGCCACATTTCGCGCACTGTCCCAACGTGGGTCCGTAACTTTGTGAGGCCTGCGACGCTCTCTAAGCCTGCCATCATCTCTCACCGGCTGAAATCGGGACTCGTCTGACCAAGCCACGTTTTTCCTGTCGTCTAGGGTCCAACCAGTATGGTCATCGCTGCAGGCGATGTCGTGCAAAGACACTCGCGTCGGTCGTCTGGTGCTATTGCCCCTTAACGCCACATTTCGCGCACTGTCCCAACGTGGGTCCGTGGCTTTGTGAGTTCTGCGTCGCACTCTAAGCCTGCCATCATCTCTCACCGGCTGAATTCGGGACTCGTCTGACCAAGCCACGTTTTTCCTGTCGTCTAGGGTCCAACCAATATGGTCATCGCTGCAGCCGATGTCGTGCAAAGACGCTCGCGTCGGTCGTCTGGTGCTATTGCCCCTTAACGCCACATTTCGCGCACTGTCCCAACGTGGATCCGTGGCTTTGTGAGGTCTGCGACGCACTCTAAGCCTGCCATCATCTCTCACCGGCTGAAATCGGGAGTCGCCTGACCAAGCCACGTTTTTCCTGTCGTCTAGGGTCCAACCAATATGGTCATCGTTGCAGGCGATGTCGAGCAAAGACACTCGCGTCGGTCGTCTGGTGCTATTGCCCCTTAACGCCACATTTCGCGCACTGTCCCAACGTGGGTCCGTGGCTTTGTGAGGTCTGCGTCGCACTCTGTCTGCCATCATCTCTCACCGGCTGAAATCGGGACTCGTCTGACCAAGCCACGTTTTTCCTGTCGTCTAGGGTCCAACCAATATGGTCATCGCTGCAGGCGATGTCGTGCAAAGACACTCGCGTCGGTCGTCTGGTGCTATTGCCCCTTAACGCCACATGTCGCGCACTGTCCCAACGTGGGTCCGTGGCTTTGTGAGGTCTGCGACGCACTCTAAGCCTGCATCATCTCTCACCGGCTGAAATCGGGACTCGTCTGACCAAGCCACGTTTTTCCTGTCGTCTAGGGTCCAACCAATATGGTCATCGCTGCAGGCGATGTCGTGCAAAGACACTCGCGTCAGTCGTCTGGTGCTATTGCCCCTTAACGCCACATTTCGCGCACTGTCCCAACGTGGGTCCGTGGCTTTGTGAGGTCTGCGACGAACTCTAAGCCTGCCATCATCCCTCACCGGCTGAAATCGTGACTCGTCTGACCAAGCCACGTTTTTCCTGTCATCTAGGGTCCAACCAATATGGTCATCGCTGCAGGCGATGTCGTGCAAAGACACTCGCGTCGATCGTCTGGTGCTATTGCCCCTTAACGCCACATTTCGCGCACTGCCCCAACGTGAGTCCGTGGCTTTGTGAGGTCTGCGACGCACTCTAAGCCTGCCATCATCTCTCACCGGCTGGAATCGGGACTCGTCTGACTAAGCCACGTTTTTCCTGTCGTCTAGGGTCCAACCAATATGGACATTGCTGCAGGCGATGTCGTGCAAAGACACTCGCGTCGGTCGTCTGGTGCTATTGCCCCTTAACGCCACACTTCGCGCACTGTCCCAACGTGGGTCCGTGGCTTTGTGAGGTCTGCGACGCACTCTAAGCCTGCCATCATCTCTCACCGGCTGAAATCGGGACTCGTCTGACCAAGCCACGTTTTTCCTGTCGTCTAGGGTCCAACCAATATGGTCATCGTTGCAGGCGATGTCGTGCAAAGACACTCGCGTGGGTCGTCTGGTGCTATTGCCCCTTAACGCCACATTTCGCGCACTGTCCCAACGTGGGTCCGTGGCTTTGTGAGGTCTGCGACGCACTCTAAGCCTGCCATCATCTCTCACCGGCTGAAATCGGGACTCGTCTGACCAAGCCACGTTTTTCCTGTCGTCTAGGGTCCAACCAATATGGTCATCGCTGCAGGCGATGTCGTGCAAAGACACTCGCGTCGGTCGTCTGGTGCTATTGCCCCTTAACGCCACATTTCGCGCACTGTCCCAACGTGGATCCTTGGCTTTGTGAGGTCTGCGACGCACTCTAAGCCTGCCATTATCTCTCACTGGCTGAAATCGGGACTCGTCTGACCAAGCCACGTTTTCCTGTCGTCTAGGGTCCAACCAATATGGTCATCGCTGCAGGCGATGTCGTGCAAAGACACTCGCGTCGGTCGTCTGGTGCTATTGCCCCTTGACGCCACATTTCGCGCACTGTCCCAACGTGGGTCCGTGGCTTTGTGAGTTCAGCGTCGCACTCTAAGCCTGCCATCATCTCTCACCGGCTGAAATCGGGAGTCGTCTGAGCAAGCCACGTTTTTCCTGTCGTCTAGGGTCCAACCAATATGGTCATCGCTGCAGGCGATGTCGTGCAAAGACACTCGCGTCGGTCGTCTGGTGCTATTGCCCCTTAACGCCACATTTCGCGCACTGTCCCAACGTGGATCCGTGGCTTTGTGAGGTCTGCGACGCACTCTAAGCCCGCCATCATCTCTCACCGGCTGAAATCGGGACTCGTCTGACCAAGTCACGTTTTTCCTGTCGTCTAGGGTCCAACCAATATGGTCATCGCTGCAGGCGATGTGCAAAGACATTCGCGTCGGTCGTCTGGTGCTATTGCCCCTTAACGCCACACTTCGCGCACTGTCCCAACGTGAGTCCGTGGCTTTGTGAGCTCTGCGACGCACTCTAAGCCTGCCATCATCTCTCACCGGCTGAAATCGGGACTCGTCTGACCAAGCCACGTTTTTCCTGTCGTCTAGGGTCCAACCAATATGGTCATCACTGCAGGCGATGTCGTGCAAAGACACTCGCGTCGGTCGTCTGGTGCTATTGCCCCTTAACGCCACATTTCGCGCACTGTCCCAACGTGGATCCGTGGCTTTGTGAGGTCTGCGACGCACTCTAAGCCTGCCATCATCTCTCACCGGCTGAAATCGGGACTCGTCTGACCAAGCCACGTTTTTCCTGTCGTCTAGGGTCCAACCAATATGGTCATCGTTGCAGGCGATGTCGTGCAAAGACACTCGCGTCGGTCGTCTGGTGCTATTGCCCCTTAACGCCACATTTCGCGCACTGTCCCAACGTGGGTCCGTGGCTTTGTGAGGTCTGCGACGCACTCTAAGCCTGCCATCATCTCTCACCGGCTGAAATCGGGACTCGTCTGACCAAGCCACGTTTTTCCTGTCGTCTAGGGTCCAACCAATATGGTCATCGCTGCAGGCGATGTCGTGCAAAGACACTCGCGTCGGTCGTCTGGTGCTATTGCCCCTTAACGCCACATTTCGCGCACTGTCCCAACGTGGGTCCGTGGCTTTGTGAGGTCTGCGACGCACTCTAAGCCTGCCATCATCTCTCACCGGCTGAAATCGGGACTCGTCTGACCAAGCCACGTTTTTCCTGTCGTCTGGGATCCAACTAATATGGTCATCGCTGCAGGCGATGTCGTGCAAAGACACTCGCGTCGGTCGTCTGGTGCTATTGCCCCTTAACGCCACATTTCGCGCACTGCCCCAACGTGGGTCCGAGGCTTTGTGTGGTCTGCGACGCACTCTAAGCCTGCCATCATCTCTCACCGGCTGAAATCGGGACTCGTTTGACGAAGCCACGTTTTTCCTGTCGTCTAGGGTCCAACCAATATGGTCATCGCTGCAGGCGATGTCGTGCAAAGACACTCGCGTCGGTCGTCTGGTGCTATTGCCCCTTAACGCCACATTTCGCGCACTGTCCCAACGTGGATCCGTGGCTTTGTGAGGTCTGCGACGCACTCTAAGCCTGCCATCATCTCTCACCGGCTGAAATCGGGACTCGTCTGACCAAGCCACGTTTTTCCTGTCGTCTAGTGTCCAACCAATATGGTCATCGTTGCAGGCGATGTCGTGCAAAGCACTCGCGTCGGTCGTCTGGTGCTATGGCCCTTTAACGTCACATTTCGCGCACTGTCCCAACGTGGGTCTGTGGCTTTGTGAATTCTGCGACGCACTCTAAGCCTGCCATCATCTCTCACCGGCTGAAATCGGGACTCGTCTGACCAAGCCACGTTTTTCCTGTCGTCTAGGGTCCAACCAATATGGTCATCGCTGCAGACGATGTCGTGCAAAGACACTCGCGTCGGTCGTCTGGTGCTATTGCCCCTTAACGCCACATTTCGCGCACTGTCCCAACGTGGGTCCGTGGCTTTGTGAGGTCTGCGACGCACTCTAAGCCTGCCATCATCTCTCACCGGCTGAAATCGGGACTCGTCTGACCAAGCCACGTTTTTCCTGTCGTCTAGGGTCCAACCAATATGGTCATCGATGCAGGCGATGTCGTGCAAAGACACTCGCGTCGGTCGTCTGGTGCTATTGCCCCTTAACGCCACATTTCGCGCACTGTCCCAACGTGGGTCCGTGGCTTTGTGAGGTCTGCGACGCACTCTAAGCCTGCCATCATCTCTCACCGGCTGAAATCGGGACTCATCTGACCAAGTTACGTTTTTCCTGTCGTCTAGGGTCCAACCAATATGGTCATCGATGCAGGCGATGTCGTGCAAATACACTCGCGTCGGTCGTCTGGTGCTATTGCCCCTTAACGCCACATTTCGCGCACTGTCCCAACGTGGGTCCGTGGCTTTGTGAGGTCTGCGACGCACTCTAAGCCTGCCATCATCTCTCACCGGCTGGATTCGGGACTCGTCTGACCAAGCCACGTTTTTCCTGTCGTATAGGGTCTAACCAATATGGTCATCGCTGCAGGCGATGTCGTGCAACGACACTCGCGTCGGTCGTCTGGTGCTATTGCCCCTTAACGCCACATTTCGCGCACTGTCCCAACGTGGGTCCGTGGCTTTGTGAGGTCTGCGACGCACTCTAAGCCTGCCATCATCTCTCACCGGCTGAAATCGGGACTCGTCTGACCAAGCCACGTTTTAACTGTCGTCTAGGGTCCAACCAATATTGTCAACGCTGCGGGCGATGTCGTGCAAAGACACTCGCGTCGGTCGTCTGGTGCTATTGCCCCTTAACGCCGCATTTCGCGCACTGTCCCAACGTGGGTCCGTGGCTTTGTGAGTTCTGCGACGCACTCTAAGCCTGCCATCATCTCTCACCGGCTGGATTCGGGACTCGTCTGACCAAGCCACGTTTTTCCTGTCTTCTAGGGTCCAACCAATATGGTCATCGCTGCAGGCGATGTCGTGCAAAGACACTCGCGTCGGTCGTCTGGTGCTATTGCCCCTTAACGCCACATTTCGCGCACTGTCCCAACGTGGGTCCGTGGCTTTGTGAGGTCTGCGATGCACTCTAAGCCTGCCATCATCTCTCACCGGCTGGATTCGGGACTCGTCTGACCAAGCCACGTTTTTCCTGTCGTCTAGGGTCCAACCAATATGGTCATCGCTGCAGGCGATGTCGTGCAAAGACACTCGCGTCGGTCGTCTGGTGCTATTGCCCCTTAACGCCACATTTCGCCCACTGTCCCAACGTGGGTCCGTGGCTTTGTGAGGTCTGCGACGCACTCTAAGCCTGCCATCATCTCTCACCGGCTGAAATCGGGACTCGTCTGACGAAGCCATGTTTTTCCTGTCGTATAGGGTCCAACCAATATGGTCATCGCTGCAGGCGATGTCGTGCAAAGACACTCGCGTCGGTCATCTGGTGCTATTGCCCCTTAACGCCACATTTCGCGCACTGTCCCAACGTGGGTCCGTGGCTTTGTGAGGTCTGCGACGCACTCTAAGCCTGCCATCATCTCTCACCGGCTGAAATCGGGACTCGTCTGACCAAGCCACGTTTTTCCTGTCGTCTAGGGTCCAACCAATATGGTCATCGCTGCAGGCGATGTCGTGCAAAGACACTCGCGTCGGTCGTCTGGTGCTATTGCCCCTTAACGCCACATTTCGCGCACTGTCGCAACGTGGGTCCGTGGCTTTGTGAGGTCTGCGACGCACTCTAAGCCTGCCATGATCTCTCACCGGCTGAAATCGGGACTCGTCTGACCAAGCCACGTTTTTCCTGTCGTCTAGGGTCCAACCAATATGGTCATCGCTGCGGGCGATGTCGTGCAAAGACACTCGCGTCGGTGGTCTGGTGCTATTGCCCCTTAACGCCACATTTCGCGCACTGTCCCAACGTGGGTCCGTGGCTTTGTGAGGTCTGCGACGCACTCTAAGCCTGCCATCATCTCTCACCGGTTGAAATCGGGACTCGTCTGAGCAAGCCACGTTTTTCCTGCCGTCTGGGGTCCAACTAATATGGTCATCGCTGCAGGCGATGTCGTGCAAAGACACTCGCGTCGGTCGTCTGGTGCTATTGCCCCTTAACGCCACATTTCGCGCACTGTCCCAACGTGGGTCCGTGGCTTTGTGAGGTCTGCGACGCACTCTAAGCCTGCCATCATCTCTCACCGGCTGAAATCGGGACTCGTCTGACCAAGCCACGTTTTTCCTGTCGTCTAGGGTCCAACCAATATGGTCATCGCTGCGGGCGATGTCGTGCAAAGACACTCGCGTCGGTCGTCTGGTGCTATTGCCACTTAACGCGACATTTCGCGCACTGTCCCAACGTGGGTCCGTGGCTTTGTGAGGTCTGCGACGCACTCTAAGCCTGCCATCATCTCTCACCGGCTGAAATCGGGACTCGTCTGACCAAGCCACGTTTTTCCTGTCGTCTAGGGTCCAACCAATATGGTCATCGCTGCAGGCGATGTCGTGCAAAGACACTCGCGTCGGTCGTCTGGTGCTATTGCCACTTAACGCGACATTTCGCGCACTGTCCCAACGTGGGTCCGTGGCTTTGTGAGGTCTGCGACGCACTCTAAGCCTGCCATCATCTCTCACCGGCTGAAATCGGGACTCGTCTGACCAAGCCACGTTTTTCCTGTCGTCTAGGGTCCAACCAATATGGTCATCGCTGCAGGCGATGTCGTGCAAAGACACTCGCGTCGGTCGTCTGGTGCTATTGCCACTTAACGCGACATTTCGCGCACTGTCCCAACGTGGGTCCGTGGCTTTGTGAGGTCTGCGACGCACTCTAAGCCTGCCATCATCTCTCACCGGCTGAAATCGGGACTCGTCTGACCAAGCCACGTTTTTCCTGTCGTCTAGGGTCCAACCAATATGGTCATCGCTGCAGGCGATGTCGTGCAAAGACACTCGCGTCGGTCGTCTGGTGCTATTGCCACTTAACGCGACATTTCGCGCACTGTCCCAACGTGGGTCCGTGGCTTTGTGAGGTCTGCGACGCACTCTAAGCCTGCCATCATCTCTCACCGGCTGAAATCGGGACTCGTCTGACAAAGCCACGTTTTTCCTGTCGTCTAGGGTCCAACCAATATGGTCATCGCTGCAGGCGATGTCGTACAAAGACACTCGCGTCGGTCGTCTGGTGCTATTGCCACTTAACGCGACATTTCGCGCACTGTCCCAACGTGGGTCCGTGGCTTTGTGAGGTCTGCGACGCACTCTAAGCCTGCCATCATCTCTCACCGGCTGAAATCGGGACTCGTCTGACCAAGCCACGTTTTTCCTGTCGTCTAGGGTCCAACCAATATGGTCATCGCTGCAGGCGATGTCGTGCAAAGACACTCGCGTCGGTCGTCTGGTGCTATTGCCACTTAACGCGACATTTCGCGCACTGTCCCAACGTGGGTCCGTGGCTTTGTGAGGTCTGCGACGCACTCTAAGCCTGCCATCATCTCTCACCAGCTGAAATCGGGACTCGTCTGACCAAGCCACGTTTTTCCTGTCGTCTAGGGTCCAACCAATATGGTCATCGCTGCAGGCGATGTCGTGCAAAGACACTCGCGTCGGTCGTCTGGTGCTATTGCCACTTAACGCGACATTTCGCGCACTGTCCCAACGTGGGTCCGTGGCTTTGTGAGGTCTGCGACGCACTCTAAGCCTGCCATCATCTCTCACCGGCTGAAATCGGGACTCGTCTGACCAAGCCACGTTTTTCCTGTCGTCTAGGGTCCAACCAATATGGTCATCGCTGCAGGCGATGTCGTGCAAAGACACTCGCGTCGGTCGTCTGGTGCTATTGCCACTTAACGCGACATTTCGCGCACTGTCCCAACGTGGGTCCGTGGCTTTGTGAGGTCTGCGACGCACTCTAAGCCTGCCATCATCTCTCACCGGCTGAAATCGGGACTCGTCTGACCAAGCCACGTTTTTCCTGTCGTCTAGGGTCCAACCAATATGGTCATCGCTGCAGGCGATGTCGTGCAAAGACACTCGCGTCGGTCGTCTGGTGCTATTGCCACTTAACGCGACATTTCGCGCACTGTCCCAACGTGGGTCCGTGGCTTTGTGAGGTCTGCGACGCACTCTAAGCCTGCCATCATCTCTCACTGGCTGAAATCGGGACTCGTCTGACCAAGCCACGTTTTTCCTGTCGTCTAGGGTCCAACCAATATGGTCATCGCTGCAGGCGATGTCGTGCAAAGACACTCGCGTCGGTCGTCTGGTGCTATTGCCACTTAACGCGACATTTCGCGCACTGTCCCAACGTGGGTCCGTGGCTTTGTGAGGTCTGCGACGCACTCTAAGCCTGCCATCATCTCTCACCGGCTGAAATCGGGACTCGTCTGACCAAGCCACGTTTTTCCTGTCGTCTAGGGTCCAACCAATATGGTCATCGCTGCAGGCGATGTCGTGCAAAGACACTCGCGTCGGTCGTCTGGTGCTATTGCCACTTAACGCGACATTTCGCGCACTGTCCCAACGTGGGTCCGTGGCTTTGTGAGGTCTGCGACGCACTCTAAGCCTGCCATCATCTCTCACCGGCTGAAATCGGGACTCGTCTGACCAAGCCACGTTTTTCCTGTCGTCTAGGGTCCAACCAATATGGTCATCGCTGCAGGCGATGTCGTGCAAAGACACTCGCGTCGGTCGTCTGGTGCTATTGCCACTTAACGCGACATTTCGCGCACTGTCCCAACGTGGGTCCGTGGCTTTGTGAGGTCTGCGACGCACTCTAAGCCTGCCATCATCTCTCACCGGCTGAAATCGGGACTCGTCTGACCAAGCCACGTTTTTCCTGTCGTCTAGGGTCCAACCAATATGGTCATCGCTGCAGGCGATGTCGTGCAAAGACACTCGCGTCGGTCGTCTGGTGCTATTGCCACTTAACGCGACATTTCGCGCACTGTCCCAACGTGGGTCCGTGGCTTTGTGAGGTCTGCGACGCACTCTAAGCCTGCCATCATCTCTCACTGGCTGAAATCGGGACTCGTCTGACCAAGCCACGTTTTTCCTGTCGTCTAGGGTCCAACCAATATGGTCATCGCTGCAGGCGATGTCGTGCAAAGACACTCGCGTCGGTCGTCTGGTGCTATTGCCACTTAACGCGACATTTCGCGCACTGTCCCAACGTGGGTCCGTGGCTTTGTGAGGTCTGCGACGCACTCTAAGCCTGCCATCATCTCTCACTGGCTGAAATCGGGACTCGTCTGACCAAGCCACGTTTTTCCTGTCGTCTAGGGTCCAACCAATATGGTCATCGCTGCAGGCGATGTCGTGCAAAGACACTCGCGTCGGTCGTCTGGTGCTATTGCCACTTAACGCGACATTTCGCGCACTGTCCCAACGTGGGTCCGTGGCTTTGTGAGGTCTGCGACGCACTCTAAGCCTGCCATCATCTCTCACTGGCTGAAATCGGGACTCGTCTGACCAAGCCACGTTTTTCCTGTCGTCTAGGGTCCAACCAATATGGTCATCGCTGCAGGCGATGTCGTGCAAAGACACTCGCGTCGGTCGTCTGGTGCTATTGCCACTTAACGCGACATTTCGCGCACTGTCCCAACGTGGGTCCGTGGCTTTGTGAGGTCTGCGACGCACTCTAAGCCTGCCATCATCTCTCACTGGCTGAAATCGGGACTCGTCTGACCAAGCCACGTTTTTCCTGTCGTCTAGGGTCCAACCAATATGGTCATCGCTGCAGGCGATGTCGTGCAAAGACACTCGCGTCGGTCGTCTGGTGCTATTGCCACTTAACGCGACATTTCGCGCACTGTCCCAACGTGGGTCCGTGGCTTTGTGAGGTCTGCGACGCACTCTAAGCCTGCCATCATCTCTCACTGGCTGAAATCGGGACTCGTCTGACCAAGCCACGTTTTTCCTGTCGTCTAGGGTCCAACCAATATGGTCATCGCTGCAGGCGATGTCGTGCAAAGACACTCGCGTCGGTCGTCTGGTGCTATTGCCACTTAACGCGACATTTCGCGCACTGTCCCAACGTGGGTCCGTGGCTTTGTGAGGTCTGCGACGCACTCTAAGCCTGCCATCATCTCTCACCGGCTGAAATCGGGACTCGTCTGACCAAGCCACGTTTTTCCTGTCGTCTAGGGTCCAACCAATATGGTCATCGCTGCAGGCGATGTCGTGCAAAGACACTCGCGTCGGTCGTCTGGTGCTATTGCCACTTAACGCGACATTTCGCGCACTGTCCCAACGTGGGTCCGTGGCTTTGTGAGGTCTGCGACGCACTCTAAGCCTGCCATCATCTCTCACCGGCTGAAATCGGGACTCGTCTGACCAAGCCACGTTTTTCCTGTCGTCTAGGGTCCAACCAATATGGTCATCGCTGCAGGCGATGTCGTGCAAAGACACTCGCGTCGGTCGTCTGGTGCTATTGCCACTTAACGCGACATTTCGCGCACTGTCCCAACGTGGGTCCGTGGCTTTGTGAGGTCTGCGACGCACTCTAAGCCTGCCATCATCTCTCACCGGCTGAAATCGGGACTCGTCTGACCAAGCCACGTTTTTCCTGTCGTCTAGGGTCCAACCAATATGGTCATCGCTGCAGGCGATGTCGTGCAAAGACACTCGCGTCGGTCGTCTGGTGCTATTGCCACTTAACGCGACATTTCGCGCACTGTCCCAACGTGGGTCCGTGGCTTTGTGAGGTCTGCGACGCACTCTAAGCCTGCCATCATCTCTCACTGGCTGAAATCGGGACTCGTCTGACCAAGCCACGTTTTTCCTGTCGTCTAGGGTCCAACCAATATGGTCATCGCTGCAGGCGATGTCGTGCAAAGACACTCGCGTCGGTCGTCTGGTGCTATTGCCACTTAACGCGACATTTCGCGCACTGTCCCAACGTGGGTCCGTGGCTTTGTGAGGTCTGCGACGCACTCTAAGCCTGCCATCATCTCTCACCGGCTGAAATCGGGACTCGTCTGACCAAGCCACGTTTTTCCTGTCGTCTAGGGTCCAACCAATATGGTCATCGCTGCAGGCGATGTCGTGCAAAGACACTCGCGTCGGTCGTCTGGTGCTATTGCCACTTAACGCGACATTTCGCGCACTGTCCCAACGTGGGTCCGTGGCTTTGTGAGGTCTGCGACGCACTCTAAGCCTGCCATCATCTCTCACTGGCTGAAATCGGGACTCGTCTGACCAAGCCACGTTTTTCCTGTCGTCTAGGGTCCAACCAATATGGTCATCGCTGCAGGCGATGTCGTGCAAAGACACTCGCGTCGGTCGTCTGGTGCTATTGCCACTTAACGCGACATTTCGCGCACTGTCCCAACGTGGGTCCGTGGCTTTGTGAGGTCTGCGACGCACTCTAAGCCTGCCATCATCTCTCACCGGCTGAAATCGGGACTCGTCTGACCAAGCCACGTTTTTCCTGTCGTCTAGGGTCCAACCAATATGGTCATCGCTGCGGGCGATGTCGTGCAAAGACACTCGCGTCGGTCGTCTGGTGCTATTGCCACTTAACGCGACATTTCGCGCACTGTCCCAACGTGGGTCCGTGGCTTTGTGAGGTCTGCGACGCACTCTAAGCCTGCCATCATCTCTCACCGGCTGAAATCGGGACTCGTCTGAGCAAGCCACGTTTTTCCTGCCGTCTGGGGTCCAACTAATATGGTCATCGCTGCAGGCGATGCCGTGCAAAGACACTCGCGTCGGTCGTCTGGTGCTATTGCCCCTTAACGCCACATTTCGCGCACTGTCCCAACGTGGGTCCGTGGCTTTGTGAGGTCTGCGACGCACTCTAAGCCTGCCATCATCTCTCACCGGCTGAAATCGGGACTCGTCTGACCAAGCCACGTTTTTCCTGTCGTCTAGGGTCCAACCAATATGGTCATCGCTGCGGGCGATGTCGTGCAAAGACACTCGCGTCGGTCGTCTGGTGCTATTGCCACTTAACGCGACATTTCGCGCACTGTCCCAACGTGGGTCCGTGGCTTTGTGAGGTCTGCGACGCACTCTAAGCCTGCCATCATCTCTCACCGGCTGAAATCGGGACTCGTCTGAGCAAGCCACGTTTTTCCTGCCGTCTGGGGTCCAACTAATATGGTCATCGCTGCAGGCGATGTCGTGCAAAGACACTCGCGTCGGTCGTCTGGTGCTATTGCCCCTTAACGCCACATTTCGCGCACTGTCCCAACGTGGGTCCGTGGCTTTGTGAGGTCTGCGACGCACTCTAAGCCTGCCATCATCTCTCACCGGCTGAAATCGGGACTCGTCTGACCAAGCCACGTTTTTCCTGTCGTCTAGGGTCCAACCAATATGGTCATCGCTGCAGGCGATGTCGTGCAAAGACACTCGCGTCGGTCGTCTGGTGCTATTGCCACTTAACGCGACATTTCGCGCACTGTCCCAACGTGGGTCCGTGGCTTTGTGAGGTCTGCGACGCACTCTAAGCCTGCCATCATCTCTCACCGGCTGAAATCGGGACTCGTCTGACCAAGCCACGTTTTTCCTGTCGTCTAGGGTCCAACCAATATGGTCATCGCTGCGGGCGATGTCGTGCAAAGACACTCGCGTCTGTCGTCTGGTGCTATTGCCACTTAACGCGACATTTCGCGCACTGTCCCAACGTGGGTCCGTGGCTTTGTGAGGTCTGCGACGCACTCTAAGCCTGCCATCATCTCTCACCGGCTGAAATCGGGACTCGTCTGACCAAGCCACGTTTTTCCTGTCGTCTAGGGTCCAACCAATATGGTCATCGCTGCAGGCGATGTCCTGCAAAGACACTCGCGTCGGTCGTCTGGTGCTATTGCCCCTTAACGCCACATTTCGCGCACTGTCCCAACGTGGGTTCGTGGCTTTGTGAGGTCTGCGACGTACTGTAAGCCTGCCATCATCTCTCACCGGCTGAAATCGGGACTCGTCTGACCAAGCCACGTTTTTCCTGTCGTCTAGGGTCCAACCAATATGGTCATCGCTGCAGGCGATGTCGTGCAAAGACACTCGCGTCGGTCGTCTGGTGCTATTGCCACTTAACGCGACATTTCGCGCACTGTCCCAACGTGGGTCCGTGGCTTTGTGAGGTCTGCGACGCACTCTAAGCCTGCCATCATCTCTCACCGGCTGAAATCGGGACTCGTCTGACCAAGCCACGTTTTTCCTGTCGTCTAGGGTCCAACCAATATGGTCATCGCTGCAGGCGATGTCGTGCAAAGACACTCGCGTCGGTCGTCTGCTGCTATTCCCCCTTAACGCCACATTTCGCGCACTGTCCCAACGTGGGTCCATGGCTTTGTGAGGTCTGCGACGTACTGTAAGCCTGCCATCATCTCTCACCGGCTGAAATGGGGACTCGTCTGACGAAGCCACGTTTTTCCTGTCGTCTAGGGTCCAACCAATATGGTCATCGCTGCAGGCGATGTCGTGCAAAGACACTCGCGTCGGTCGTCTGGTGCTATTGCCCCTTAAAGCCACATTTCGCGCACTGTCCCAACGTGGGTCCGTGGCTTTGTGAGGTCTGCGACGCACTCTAAGCCTGCCATCATCTCTCACCGGCTGAAATCGGGACTCGTCTGACCAAGCCACGTTTTTCCTGTCGTCTAGGGTCCAACCAATATGGTCATCGCTGCAGGCGATGTCGTGCAAAGACACTCGCGTCGGTCGTCTGGTGCTATTGCCCCTTAACGCCACATTTCGCGCACTGTCCCAACGTGGGTCCGTGGCTTTGTGAGGTCTGCGACGCACTCTAAGCCTGCCATCATCTCTCACCGGCTGAAATCGGGACTCGTCTGACCAAGTCACGTTTTTCCTGTCGTCTAGGGTCCAACCAATATGGTCATCGCTGCAGGCGATGTCGTGCAAACACACTCGCGTCGGTCGTCTGGTGCTATTGCCCCTTAACGCCACATTTCGCGCACTGCCCCAACGTGGAACCGTGGCTTTGTGAGGTCTGCGACGCACTCTAAGCCTGTCATCATCTCTCACCGGCTGAAATCGGGACTCGTCTGAGCAAGCCACGTTTTTCCTGTCGTCTAGGGTCCAACCAATATGGTCATCGCTGCAGGCGATGCCGTGCAAAGACACTCGCGTCGGTCGTCTGGTGCTATTGCCCCTTAACGCCACATTTCGCGCACTGTCCCAACGTGGAACCGTGGCTTTGTGAGGTCTGCGACGCACTCTAAGCCTGCCATCATCTCTCACCGGCTGAAATCGGGACTCGTCTGACGAAGCCACGTTTTTCCTGTCGTCTAGGGTCCAACCAATATGGTCATCGCTGCAGGCGATGTCGTGCAAAGACACTCGCGTCGGTCGTCTGGTGCCATTGCCCCTTAACGCCACATTTCGCGCACTGTCCCAACGTGGGTCCGTGGCTTTGTGAGGTCTGCGACGCACTCTAAGCCTGCCATCATCTCTCACCGGCTGAAATCGGGACTCGTCTGACCAAGCCACGTTTTTCCTGTCGTCTAGGGTCCAACCAATATGGTCATCGCTGCAGGCGATGTCGTGCAAAGACACTCGCGTCGGTCGTCTGGTGCTATTGCCCCTTAACGCCACTTTTCGCGCACTGTCCCAACGTGGGTCCGTGGCTTTGTGAGGTCTGCGACGCACTCTAAGCCTGCCATCATCTCTCACCGGCTGAAATCGGGACTCGTCTGACCAAGCCACGTTTTTCCTGTCGTCTAGGGTCCAACCAATATGGTCATCGCTGCAGGCGATGTCGTGCAAAGACACTCGCGTCGGTCGTCTGGTGCTATTGCCCCATAACGCCACATTTCGCGCACTGTTCCAACGTGGGTCCGTGGCTTTGTGAGGTCTGCGACGCACTCTAAGCCTGCCATCATCTCTCACCGGCTGAAATCGGGACTCGTGTGACCAAGCCACGTTTTTCCTGTCGTCTAGGGTCCAACCAATATGGTCATCGCTGCAGGCGATGTCGTGCAAAGACACTCGCGTCGGTCGTCTGGTGCTATTGCCCCTTAACGCCACATTTCGCGCACTGTCCCAACGTGGGTCCGTGGCTTTGTGTGGTCTGCGACGTACTGTAAGCCTGCCATCATCTCTCACCAGCTGAAATCGGGTCTCGTCTGAGCAAGCCACGTTTTTCCTGTCGTCTAGGGTCCAACCTATATGGTCATCGCTGCAGGCGATGTCGTGCAAAGACACTCGCGTCGGTCGTCTGGTGCTATTGCCCCTTAACGCCACATTTCGCGCACTGTCCCAACGTGGGTCCGTGGCTTTGTGAGGTCTGCGACGCACTCTAAGCCTGCCATCATCTCTCACCGGCTGAAATCGGGACTCGTCTGACCAAGCCACGTTTTTCCTGTCGTCTGGGGTCCAACCAATATGGTCATCGCTGCGGGCGATGTCGTGCAAAGACACTCGCTTCGGTCGTCTGGTGCTGTTTCCCCTTAACGCCACATTTCGTGCACTGTCCCAACGTGGGTCCGTGGCTTTGTGAGGTCTGCGACGCACTCTAAGCCTGCCATCATCTCTCACCGGCTGAAATCGGGACTCGTCTGACCAAGCCACGTTTTTCCTGTCGTCTAGGGTCCAACCAATATGGTCATCGCTGCGGGCGATGTCGTGCAAAGACACTCGCGTCGGTCGTCTGGTGCTATTGCCCCTTAACGCCACATTTCGCGCACTGTCCCAACGTGGGTCCGTGGCTTTGTGAGGTCTGCGACGCACTCTAAGCCTGCCATCATCTCTCACCGGCTGAAATCGGGACTCGTCTGACGAAGCCACGTT
This sequence comes from Schistocerca piceifrons, assembly GCF_021461385.2. Lineage (NCBI taxonomy): Eukaryota > Metazoa > Arthropoda > Insecta > Orthoptera > Acrididae > Schistocerca > Schistocerca piceifrons. The sequence goes on along the minus strand of NW_025728979.1, from coordinate 73,204 downwards.
TTTCCTGTCGTCTAGGGTCCAACCAATATGGTCATCGCTGCAGGCGATGTCGTGCAAAGACACTCGCGTCGGTCGTCTGGTGCTATTGCCCCTTAACGCCACATTCCGCGCACTGTCCCAACGTGGGTCCGTGGCTTTGTGAGGTCTGCGACGCACTCTAAGCCTGCCATCATCTCTCACCGGCTGAAATCGGGACTCGTCTGACGAAGCCACGTTTTTCCTGTCGTCTAGGGTCCAACCAATATGGTCATCGCTGCGGGCGATGTCGTGCAAAGACACTCGCGTCGGTCGTCTGGTGCTATTGCCCCTTAACGCCACATTTCGCGCACTGTCCCAACGTGGGTCCGTGGCTTTGTGAGGTCTGCGACGCACTCTAAGCCTGCCATCATCTCTCACCGGCTGAAATCGGGACTCGTCTGACCAAGCCACGTTTTTCCTGTCGTCTAGGGTCCAACCAATATGGTCATCGCTGCAGGCGATGTCGTGCAAAGACACTCGCGTCGGTCGTCTGGTGCTATTGCCCCTTAACGCCACATTTCGCGCACCGTCCCAACGTGGGTCCGTGGCTTTGTGAGGTCTGCGACGCACTCTAAGCCTGCCATCATCTCTCACCGGCTGAAATCGGGACTCGTCTGACCAAGCCACGTTTTTCCTGTCGTCTAGGGTCCAACCAATATGGTCATCGCTGCAGGAGATGTCGTGCAAAGACACTCGCGTCGGTCGTCTGGTGCTATTGCCCCTTAACGCCACATTTCGCGCACTGTCCCAACGTGGAACCGTGGCTTTGTGAGGTCTGCGACGCACTCTAAGCCTGCCATCATCTCTCACCGGCTGAAATCGGGACTCGTCTGACCAAGCCACGTTTTTCCTGTCGTCTAGGGTCCAACCAATATGGACATCGCTGCAGGCGATGTCGTGCAAAGACACTCGCGTCGGTCGTCTGGTGCTATTGCCCCTTAACGCCACATTTCGCGCACTGTCCCAACGTGGGTCCGTGGCTTTGTGAGGTCTGCGACGCACTCTAAGCCTGCCATCATCTCTCACCGGCTGAAATCGGGACTCGTCTGACAAAGCCACGTTTTTCCTGTCGTCTAGGGTCCAACCAATATGGTCATCGCTGCAGGCGATGTCGTGCGAAGACACTCGCGTCGGTCGTCTGGTGCTATTGCCCTTTAACGCCACATATCGCGCACTGTCCCAACGTGGAACCGTGGCTTTGTGAGGTCTGCGACGCACTCTAAGCCTGCCATCATCTCTCACCGGCTGAAATCGGGACTCGTCTGACCAAGCCACGTTTTTCCTGTCGTCTAGGGTCCAACCAATATGGACATCGCTGCAGGCGATGTCGTGCAAAGACATTCGCGTCGGTCGTCTGGTGCTATTGCCCCTTAACGCCACATTTCGCGCACTGTCCCAACGTGGGTCCGTGGCTTTGTGAGGTCTGCGACGCACTCTAAGCCTGCCATCATCTCTCACCGGCTGAAATCGGGACTCGTCTGACCAAGCCACGTTTTTCCTGTCGTCTAGGGTCCAACCAATATGGTCATCGCTGCAGGCGATGTCGTGCAAAGACACTCGCGTCGGTCGTCTGGTGCTATTGCCCCTTAACGCCACATTTCGCGCACTGTCCCAACGTGGGTCCGTGGCTTTGTGAGGTCTGCGACGCACTCTAAGCCTGCCATCATCTCTCACCGGCTGAAATCGGGACTCGTCTGACCAAGCCACGTTTTTCCTGTCGTCTAGGGTCCAACCAATATGGTCATCGCTGCAGGCGATGTCGTGCAAAGACACTCGCGTCGGTCGTCTGGTGCTATTGCCCCTTAACGCCACATTTCGCGCACTGTCCCAACGTGGGTCCGTGGATTTGTGAGGTCTGCGATGCACTCTAAGCCTGCCATCATCTCTCACCGGCTGGATTCGGGACTCGTCTGACCAAGCCACGTTTTTCCTGTCGTCTAGGGTCCAACCAATATGGTCATCGCTGCAGGCGATGTCGTGCAAAGACACTCGCGTAGGTCGTCTGGTGCTATTGCCCCTTAACGCCACATTTCGCGCACTGTCCCAACGTGGGTCCGTGGCTTTGTGAGGTCTGCGACGCACTCTAAGCCTGCCATCATCTCTCACCGGCTGAAATCGGGACTCGTCTGTCCAAGCCACGTTTTTCCTGTCGTCTAGGGTCCAACCAATATGGTCATCGCTGCGGGCGATGTCGTGCAAAGACACTCGCTTCGGTCGTCTGGTGCTGTTTCCCCTTAACGCCACATTTCGTGCACTGTCCCAACGTGGGTCCGTGGCTTTGTGAGGTCTGCGACGCACTCTAAGCCTGCCATCATCTCTCACCGGCTGAAATCGGGACTCGTCTGACCAAGCCACGTTTTTCCTGTCGTCTAGGGTCCAACCAATATGGTCATCGCTGCGGGCGATGTCGTGCAAAGACACTCGCGTCGGTCGTCTGGTGCTATTGCCCCTTAACGCCACATTTCGCGCACTGTCCCAACGTGGGTCCGTGGCTTTGTGAGGTCTGCGACGCACTCTAAGCCTGCCATCATCTCTCACCGGCTGAAATCGGGACTCGTCTGACCAAGCCACGTTTTTCCTGTCGTCTAGGGTCCAACCAATATGGTCATCGCTGCAGGCGATGTCGTGCAAAGACACTCGCGTCGGTCGTCTGGTGCTATTGCCCCTTAACGCCACATTTCGCGCACTGTCCCAACGTGGGTCCGTGGCTTTGTGAGGTCTGCGACGCACTCTAAGCCTGCCATCATCTCTCACCGGCTGAAATCGGGACTCGTCTGACGAAGCCATGTTTTTCCTGTCGTCTAGGGTCCAACCAATATGGTCATCGCTGCAGGCGATGTCGTGCAAAGCACTCGCATCGGTCATCTGGTGCTATTGCCCCTTAACGCCACATTTCGCGCACTGTCCCAACGTGGGTCCGTGGCTTTGTGAGGTCTGCGACGCACTCTAAGCCTGCCATCATCTCTCACCGGCTGAAATCGGGACTCGTCTGACCAAGCCACGTTTTTCCTGTCGTCTAGGGTCCAACCAATATGGTCATCGCTGCAGGCGATGTCGTGCAAAGACACTCGCGTCGGTCGTCTGTGCTATTGCCCCTTAACGCCACATTTCGCGCACTGTCCCAACGTGGGTCCGTGGCTTTGTGAGGTCTGCGACGCACTCTAAGCCTGCCATCATCTCTCACCGGCTGAAATCGGGACTCGTCTGACGAAGCCACGTTTTTCCTGTCGTCTAGGGTCCAACCAATATGGTCATCGCTGCGGGCGATGTCGTGCAAAGACACTCGCGTCGGTCGTCTGGTGCTATTGCCCCTTAACGCCACATTTCGCGCACTGTCCCAACGTGGGTCCGTGGCTTTGTGAGGTCTGCGACGCACTCTAAGCCTGCCATCATCTCTCACCGGCTGAAATCGGGACTCGTCTGACCAAGCCACGTTTTTCCTGTCGTCTAGGGTCCAACCAATATGGTCATCGCTGCAGGCGATGTCGTGCAAAGACACTCGCGTCGGTCGTCTGGTGCTATTGCCCCTTAACGCCACATTTCGCGCACCGTCCCAACGTGGGTCCGTGGCTTTGTGAGGTCTGCGACGCACTCTAAGCCTGCCATCATCTCTCACCGGCTGAAATCGGGACTCGTCTGACCAAGCCACGTTTTTCCTGTCGTCTAGGGTCCAACCAATATGGTCATCGCTGCAGGAGATGTCGTGCAAAGACACTCGCGTCGGTCGTCTGGTGCTATTGCCCCTTAACGCCACATTTCGCGCACTGTCCCAACGTGGAACCGTGGCTTTGTGAGGTCTGCGACGCACTCTAAGCCTGCCATCATCTCTCACCGGCTGAAATCGGGACTCGTCTGACCAAGCCACGTTTTTCCTGTCGTCTAGGGTCCAACCAATATGGACATCGCTGCAGGCGATGTCGTGCAAAGACACTCGCGTCGGTCGTCTGGTGCTATTGCCCCTTAACGCCACATTTCGCGCACTGTCCCAACGTGGGTCCGTGGCTTTGTGAGGTCTGCGACGCACTCTAAGCCTGCCATCATCTCTCACCGGCTGAAATCGGGACTCGTCTGACAAAGCCACGTTTTTCCTGTCGTCTAGGGTCCAACCAATATGGTCATCGCTGCAGGCGATGTCGTGCGAAGACACTCGCGTCGGTCGTCTGGTGCTATTGCCCTTTAACGCCACATATCGCGCACTGTCCCAACGTGGAACCGTGGCTTTGTGAGGTCTGCGACGCACTCTAAGCCTGCCATCATCTCTCACCGGCTGAAATCGGGACTCGTCTGACCAAGCCACGTTTCTCCTGTCGTCTAGGGTCCAACCAATATGGACATCGCTGCAGGCGATGTCGTGCAAAGACATTCGCGTCGGTCGTCTGGTGCAATTGCCCCTTAACGCCACATTTCGCGCACTGTCCCAACGTGGGTCCGTGGCTTTGTGAGGTCTGCGACGCACTCTAAGCCTGCCATCATCTCTCACCGGCTGAAATCGGGACTCGTCTGACCAAGCCACGTTTTTCCTGTCGTCTAGGGTCCAACCAATATGGTCATCGCTGCAGGCGATGTCGTGCAAAGACACTCGCGTCGGTCGTCTGGTGCTATTGCCCCTTAACGCCACATTTCGCGCACTGTCCCAACGTGGGTCCGTGGCTTTGTGAGGTCTGCGACGCACTCTAAGCCTGCCATCATCTCTCACCGGCTGAAATCGGGACTCGTCTGACCAAGCCACGTTTTTCCTGTCGTCTAGGGTCCAACCAATATGGTCATCGCTGCAGGCGATGTCGTGCAAAGACACTCGCGTCGATCGTCTGGTGCTATTGCCCCATAACGCCACATTTCGCGCACTGTCCCAACGTGGGTCCGTGGCTTTGTGAGGTCTGCGACGCACTCTAAGCCTGCCATCATCTCTCACCGGCTGAAATCGGGACTCGTCTGACCAAGCCACGTTTTTCCTGTCGTCTAGGGTCCAACCAATATGGCCATCGCTGCAGGCGATGTCGTGCAAAGACACTCGCGTCGGTCGTCTGGTGCTATTGCCCCTTAACGCCACATTTCGCGCACTGTCCCAACGTGGGTCCGTGGCTTTGTGTGGTCTGCGACGTACTGTAAGCCTGCCATCATCTCTCACCGGCTGAAATCGGGTCTCGTCTGACCAAGCCACGTTTTTCCTGTCGTCTAGGGTCCAACCAATATGGTCATCGCTGCAGGCGATGTCGTGCAAAGACACTCGCGTCGGTCGTCTGGTGCTATTGCCCCTTAACGCCACATTTCGCGCACTGTCCCAACGTGGGTCCGTGGATTTGTGAGGTCTGCGATGCACTCTAAGCCTGCCATCATCTCTCACCGGCTGGATTCGGGACTCGTCTGACCAAGCCACGTTTTTCCTGTCGTCTAGGGTCCAACCAATATGGTCATCGCTGCAGGCGATGTCGTGCAAAGACACTCGCGTAGGTCGTCTGGTGCTATTGCCCCTTAACGCCACATTTCGCGCACTGTCCCAACGTGGGTCCGTGGCTTTGTGAGGTCTGCGACGCACTCTAAGCCTGCCATCATCTCTCACCGGCTGAAATCGGGACTCGTCTGTCCAAGCCACGTTTTTCCTGTCGTCTAGGGTCCAACCAATATGGTCATCGCTGCGGGCGATGTCGTGCAAAGACACTCGCTTCGGTCGTCTGGTGCTGTTTCCCCTTAACGCCACATTTCGTGCACTGTCCCAACGTGGGTCCGTGGCTTTGTGAGGTCTGCGACGCACTCTAAGCCTGCCATCATCTCTCACCGGCTGAAATCGGGGCTCGTCTGACCAAGCCACGTTTTTCCTGTTGTCTATGGTCCAACCAATATGGTCATCGCTGCGGGCGATGTCGTGCAAAGACACTCGCGTGGGTCGTCTGGTGCTATTGCCCCTTAACTCCACATTTCGCGCACTGTCCCAACGTGGAACCGTGGCTTTGTGAGGTCTGCGACGCACTCTAAGCCTGCCATCATCTCTCACCGGCTGAAATCGGGACTCGTCTGACCAAGCCACGTTTTTCCTGTCGTCTAGGGTCCAACCAATATGGACATCGCTGCAGGCGATGTCGTGCAAAGACACTCGCGTCGGTCGTCTGGTGCTATTGCCCCTTAACGCCACATTTCGCGCACTGTCCCAACGTGGGTCCGTGGCTTTGTGAGGTCTGCGACGCACTCTAAGCCTGCCATCATCTCTCACCGGCTGAAATCGGGACTCGTCTGACCAAGCCACGTTTTTCCTGTCGTCTAGGGTCCAACCAATATGGTCATCGCTGCAGGAGATGTCGTGCAAAGACACTCGCGTCGGTCGTCTGGTGCTATTGCCCCTTAACGCCACATTTCGCGCACTGTCCCAACGTGGAACCGTGGCTTTGTGAGGTCTGCGACGCACTCTAAGCCTGCCATCATCTCTCACCGGCTGAAATCGGGACTCGTCTGACCAAGCCACGTTTTTCCTGTCGTCTAGGGTCCAACCAATATGGACATCGCTGCAGGCGATGTCGTGCAAAGACACTCGCGTCGGTCGTCTGGTGCTATTGCCCCTTAACGCCACATTTCGCGCACTGTCCCAACGTGGGTCCGTGGCTTTGTGAGGTCTGCGACGCACTCTAAGCCTGCCATCATCTCTCACCGGCTGAAATCGGGACTCGTCTGACAAAGCCACGTTTTTCCTGTCGTCTAGGGTCCAACCAATATGGTCATCGCTGCAGGCGATGTCGTGCGAAGACACTCGCGTCGGTCGTCTGGTGCTATTGCCCTTTAACGCCACATATCGCGCACTGTCCCAACGTGGAACCGTGGCTTTGTGAGGTCTGCGACGCACTCTAAGCCTGCCATCATCTCTCACCGGCTGAAATCGGGACTCGTCTGACCAAGCCACGTTTTTCCTGTCGTCTAGGGTCCAACCAATATGGACATCGCTGCAGGCGATGTCGTGCAAAGACATTCGCGTCGGTCGTCTGGTGCTATTGCCCCTTAACGCCACATTTCGCGCACTGTCCCAACGTGGGTCCGTGGCTTTGTGAGGTCTGCGACGCACTCTAAGCCTGCCATCATCTCTCACCGGCTGAAATCGGGACTCGTCTGACCAAGCCACGTTTTTCCTGTCGTCTAGGGTCCAACCAATATGGTCATCGCTGCAGGCGATGTCGTGCAAAGACACTCGCGTCGGTCGTCTGGTGCTATTGCCCCTTAACGCCACATTTCGCGCACTGTCCCAACGTGGGTCCGTGGCTTTGTGAGGTCTGCGACGCACTCTAAGCCTGCCATCATCTCTCACCGGCTGAAATCGGGACTCGTCTGACCAAGCCACGTTTTTCCTGTCGTCTAGGGTCCAACCAATATGGTCATCGCTGCAGGCGATGTCGTGCAAAGACACTCGCGTCGGTCGTCTGGTGCTATTGCCCCTTAACGCCACATTTCGCGCACTGTCCCAACGTGGGTCCGTGGATTTGTGAGGTCTGCGATGCACTCTAAGCCTGCCATCATCTCTCACCGGCTGGATTCGGGACTCGTCTGACCAAGCCACGTTTTTCCTGTCGTCTAGGGTCCAACCAATATGGTCATCGCTGCAGGCGATGTCGTGCAAAGACACTCGCGTAGGTCGTCTGGTGCTATTGCCCCTTAACGCCACATTTCGCGCACTGTCCCAACGTGGGTCCGTGGCTTTGTGAGGTCTGCGACGCACTCTAAGCCTGCCATCATCTCTCACCGGCTGAAATCGGGACTCGTCTGTCCAAGCCACGTTTTTCCTGTCGTCTAGGGTCCAACCAATATGGTCATCGCTGCGGGCGATGTCGTGCAAAGACACTCGCTTCGGTCGTCTGGTGCTGTTTCCCCTTAACGCCACATTTCGTGCACTGTCCCAACGTGGGTCCGTGGCTTTGTGAGGTCTGCGACGCACTCTAAGCCTGCCATCATCTCTCACCGGCTGAAATCGGGACTCGTCTGACCAAGCCACGTTTTTCCTGTCGTCTAGGGTCCAACCAATATGGTCATCGCTGCGGGCGATGTCGTGCAAAGACACTCGCGTCGGTCGTCTGGTGCTATTGCCCCTTAACGCCACATTTCGCGCACTGTCCCAACGTGGGTCCGTGGCTTTGTGAGGTCTGCGACGCACTCTAAGCCTGCCATCATCTCTCACCGGCTGAAATCGGGACTCGTCCGACGAAGCCACGTTTTTCCTGTCGTCTAGGGTCCAACCAATATGGTCATCGCTGCAGGCGATGTCGTGCAAAGACACTCGCGTCGGTCGTCTGGTGCTATTGCCCCTTAACGCCACATTTCGCGCACTGTCCCAACGTGGGTCCGTGGCTTTGTGAGGTCTGCGACGCACTCTAAGCCTGCCATCATCTCTCACCGGCTGAAATCGGGACTCGTCTGACGAAGCCATGTTTTTCCTGTCGTCTAGGGTCCAACCAATATGGTCATCGCTGCAGGCGATGTCGTGCAAAGCACTCGCATCTGTCATCTGGTGCTATTGCCCGTTAACGCCACATTTCGCGCACTGTCCCAACGTGGGTCCGTGGCTTTGTGAGGTCTGCGACGCACTCTAAGCCTGCCATCATCTCTCACCGGCTGAAATCGGGACTCGTCTGACCAAGCCACGTTTTTCCTGTCGTCTAGGGTCCAACCAATATGGTCATCGCTGCAGGCGATGTCGTGCAAAGACACTCGCGTCGGTCGTCTGTGCTATTGCCCCTTAACGCCACATTTCGCGCACTGTCCCAACGTGGGTCCGTGGCTTTGTGAGGTCTGCGACGCACTCTAAGCCTGCCATCATCTCTCACCGGCTGAAATCGGGACTCGTCTGACGAAGCCACGTTTTTCCTGTCGTCTAGGGTCCAACCAATATGGTCATCGCTGCGGGCGATGTCGTGCAAAGACACTCGCGTCGGTCGTCTGGTGCTATTGCCCCTTAACGCCACATTTCGCGCACTGTCCCAACGTGGGTCCGTGGCTTTGTGAGGTCTGCGACGCACTCTAAGCCTGCCATCATCTCTCACCGGCTGAAATCGGGACTCGTCTGACCAAGCCACGTTTTTCCTGTCGTCTAGGGTCCAACCAATATGGTCATCGCTGCAGGCGATGTCGTGCAAAGACACTCGCGTCGGTCGTCTGGTGCTATTGCCCCTTAACGCCACATTTCGCGCACCGTCCCAACGTGGGTCCGTGGCTTTGTGAGGTCTGCGACGCACTCTAAGCCTGCCATCATCTCTCACCGGCTGAAATCGGGACTCGTCTGACCAAGCCACGTTTTTCCTGTCGTCTAGGGTCCAACCAATATGGTCATCGCTGCAGGAGATGTCGTGCAAAGACACTCGCGTCGGTCGTCTGGTGCTATTGCCCCTTAACGCCACATTTCGCGCACTGTCCCAACGTGGAACCGTGGCTTTGTGAGGTCTGCGACGCACTCTAAGCCTGCCATCATCTCTCACCGGCTGAAATCGGGACTCGTCTGACCAAGCCACGTTTTTCCTGTCGTCTAGGGTCCAACCAATATGGACATCGCTGCAGGCGATGTCGTGCAAAGACACTCGCGTCGGTCGTCTGGTGCTATTGCCCCTTAACGCCACATTTCGCGCACTGTCCCAACGTGGGTCCGTGGCTTTGTGAGGTCTGCGACGCACTCTAAGCCTGCCATCATCTCTCACCGGCTGAAATCGGGACTCGTCTGACAAAGCCACGTTTTTCCTGTCGTCTAGGGTCCAACCAATATGGTCATCGCTGCAGGCGATGTCGTGCGAAGACACTCGCGTCGGTCGTCTGGTGCTATTGCCCTTTAACGCCACATATCGCGCACTGTCCCAACGTGGAACCGTGGCTTTGTGAGGTCTGCGACGCACTCTAAGCCTGCCATCATCTCTCACCGGCTGAAATCGGGACTCGTCTGACCAAGCCACGTTTCTCCTGTCGTCTAGGGTCCAACCAATATGGACATCGCTGCAGGCGATGTCGTGCAAAGACATTCGCGTCGGTCGTCTGGTGCAATTGCCCCTTAACGCCACATTTCGCGCACTGTCCCAACGTGGGTCCGTGGCTTTGTGAGGTCTGCGACGCACTCTAAGCCTGCCATCATCTCTCACCGGCTGAAATCGGGACTCGTCTGACCAAGCCACGTTTTTCCTGTCGTCTAGGGTCCAACCAATATGGTCATCGCTGCAGGCGATGTCGTGCAAAGACACTCGCGTCGGTCGTCTGGTGCTATTGCCCCTTAACGCCACATTTCGCGCACTGTCCCAACGTGGGTCCGTGGCTTTGTGAGGTCTGCGACGCACTCTAAGCCTGCCATCATCTCTCACCGGCTGAAATCGGGACTCGTCTGACCAAGCCACGTTTTTCCTGTCGTCTAGGGTCCAACCAATATGGTCATCGCTGCAGGCGATGTCGTGCAAAGACACTCGCGTCGATCGTCTGGTGCTATTGCCCCATAACGCCACATTTCGCGCACTGTCCCAACGTGGGTCCGTGGCTTTGTGAGGTCTGCGACGCACTCTAAGCCTGCCATCATCTCTCACCGGCTGAAATCGGGACTCGTCTGACCAAGCCACGTTTTTCCTGTCGTCTAGGGTCCAACCAATATGGCCATCGCTGCAGGCGATGTCGTGCAAAGACACTCGCGTCGGTCGTCTGGTGCTATTGCCCCTTAACGCCACATTTCGCGCACTGTCCCAACGTGGGTCCGTGGCTTTGTGTGGTCTGCGACGTACTGTAAGCCTGCCATCATCTCTCACCGGCTGAAATCGGGTCTCGTCTGACCAAGCCACGTTTTTCCTGTCGTCTAGGGTCCAACCAATATGGTCATCGCTGCAGGCGATGTCGTGCAAAGACACTCGCGTCGGTCGTCTGGTGCTATTGCCCCTTAACGCCACATTTCGCGCACTGTCCCAACGTGGGTCCGTGGATTTGTGAGGTCTGCGATGCACTCTAAGCCTGCCATCATCTCTCACCGGCTGGATTCGGGACTCGTCTGACCAAGCCACGTTTTTCCTGTCGTCTAGGGTCCAACCAATATGGTCATCGCTGCAGGCGATGTCGTGCAAAGACACTCGCGTAGGTCGTCTGGTGCTATTGCCCCTTAACGCCACATTTCGCGCACTGTCCCAACGTGGGTCCGTGGCTTTGTGAGGTCTGCGACGCACTCTAAGCCTGCCATCATCTCTCACCGGCTGAAATCGGGACTCGTCTGTCCAAGCCACGTTTTTCCTGTCGTCTAGGGTCCAACCAATATGGTCATCGCTGCGGGCGATGTCGTGCAAAGACACTCGCTTCGGTCGTCTGGTGCTGTTTCCCCTTAACGCCACATTTCGTGCACTGTCCCAACGTGGGTCCGTGGCTTTGTGAGGTCTGCGACGCACTCTAAGCCTGCCATCATCTCTCACCGGCTGAAATCGGGGCTCGTCTGACCAAGCCACGTTTTTCCTGTTGTCTATGGTCCAACCAATATGGTCATCGCTGCGGGCGATGTCGTGCAAAGACACTCGCGTGGGTCGTCTGGTGCTATTGCCCCTTAACTCCACATTTCGCGCACTGTCCCAACGTGGAACCGTGGCTTTGTGAGGTCTGCGACGCACTCTAAGCCTGCCATCATCTCTCACCGGCTGAAATCGGGACTCGTCTGACCAAGCCACGTTTTTCCTGTCGTCTAGGGTCCAACCAATATGGACATCGCTGCAGGCGATGTCGTGCAAAGACACTCGCGTCGGTCGTCTGGTGCTATTGCCCCTTAACGCCACATTTCGCGCACTGTCCCAACGTGGGTCCGTGGCTTTGTGAGGTCTGTGACGCACTCTAAGCCTGCCATCATCTCTCACCGGCTGAAATCGGGACTCGTCTGACAAAGCCACGTTTTTCCTGTCGTCTAGGGTCCAACCAATATGGTCATCGCTGCAGGCGATGTCGTGCGAAGACACTCGCGTCGGTCGTCTGGTGCTATTGCCCTTTAACGCCACATATCGCGCACTGTCCCAACGTGGAACCGTGGCTTTGTGAGGTCTGCGACGCACTCTAAGCCTGCCATCATCTCTCACCGGCTGAAATCGGGACTCGTCTGACCAAGCCACGTTTCTCCTGTCGTCTAGGGTCCAACCAATATGGACATCGCTGCAGGCGATGTCGTGCAAAGACATTCGCGTCGGTCGTCTGGTGCAATTGCCCCTTAACGCCACATTTCGCGCACTGTCCCAACGTGGGTCCGTGGCTTTGTGAGGTCTGCGACGCACTCTAAGCCTGCCATCATCTCTCACCGGCTGAAATCGGGACTCGTCTGACCAAGCCACGTTTTTCCTGTCGTCTAGGGTCCAACCAATATGGTCATCGCTGCAGGCGATGTCGTGCAAAGACACTCGCGTCGGTCGTCTGGTGCTATTGCCCCTTAACGCCACATTTCGCGCACTGTCCCAACGTGGGTCCGTGGCTTTGTGAGGTCTGCGACGCACTCTAAGCCTGCCATCATCTCTCACCGGCTGAAATCGGGACTCGTCTGACCAAGCCACGTTTTTCCTGTCGTCTAGGGTCCAACCAATATGGTCATCGCTGCAGGCGATGTCGTGCAAAGACACTCGCGTCGATCGTCTGGTGCTATTGCCCCATAACGCCACATTTCGCGCACTGTCCCAACGTGGGTCCGTGGCTTTGTGAGGTCTGCGACGCACTCTAAGCCTGCCATCATCTCTCACCGGCTGAAATCGGGACTCGTCTGACCAAGCCACGTTTTTCCTGTCGTCTAGGGTCCAACCAATATGGCCATCGCTGCAGGCGATGTCGTGCAAAGACACTCGCGTCGGTCGTCTGGTGCTATTGCCCCTTAACGCCACATTTCGCGCACTGTCCCAACGTGGGTCCGTGGCTTTGTGTGGTCTGCGACGTACTGTAAGCCTGCCATCATCTCTCACCGGCTGAAATCGGGTCTCGTCTGACCAAGCCACGTTTTTCCTGTCGTCTAGGGTCCAACCAATATGGTCATCGCTGCAGGCGATGTCGTGCAAAGACACTCGCGTCGGTCGTCTGGTGCTATTGCCCCTTAACGCCACATTTCGCGCACTGTCCCAACGTGGGTCCGTGGATTTGTGAGGTCTGCGATGCACTCTAAGCCTGCCATCATCTCTCACCGGCTGGATTCGGGACTCGTCTGACCAAGCCACGTTTTTCCTGTCGTCTAGGGTCCAACCAATATGGTCATCGCTGCAGGCGATGTCGTGCAAAGACACTCGCGTAGGTCGTCTGGTGCTATTGCCCCTTAACGCCACATTTCGCGCACTGTCCCAACGTGGGTCCGTGGCTTTGTGAGGTCTGCGACGCACTCTAAGCCTGCCATCATCTCTCACCGGCTGAAATCGGGACTCGTCTGTCCAAGCCACGTTTTTCCTGTCGTCTAGGGTCCAACCAATATGGTCATCGCTGCGGGCGATGTCGTGCAAAGACACTCGCTTCGGTCGTCTGGTGCTGTTTCCCCTTAACGCCACATTTCGTGCACTGTCCCAACGTGGGTCCGTGGCTTTGTGAGGTCTGCGACGCACTCTAAGCCTGCCATCATCTCTCACCGGCTGAAATCGGGGCTCGTCTGACCAAGCCACGTTTTTCCTGTTGTCTATGGTCCAACCAATATGGTCATCGCTGCGGGCGATGTCGTGCAAAGACACTCGCGTGGGTCGTCTGGTGCTATTGCCCCTTAACTCCACATTTCGCGCACTGTCCCAACGTGGGTCCGTGGCTTTGTGAGGTCTGCGACGCACTCTAAGCCTGCCATCATCTCTCACCGGCTGAAATCGGGACTCGTCTGACGAAGCCACGTTTTTCCTGTCGTCTAGGGTCCAACCAATATGGTCATCGCTGCAGGCGATGTCGTGCAAAGACACTCGCGTCGGTCGTCTGGTGCTATTGCCCCTTAACGCCACATTTCGCGCACTGTCCCAACGTGGGTCCGTGGCTTTGTGAGGTCTGCGACGCACTCTAAGCCTGATATCATCTCTCACCGGCTGAAATCGGGACTCGTCTGACGAAGCCATGTTTTTCCTGTCGTCTAGGGTCCAACCAATATGGTCATCGCTGCAGGCGATGTCGTGCAAAGACACTCGCGTCGGTCATCTGGTGCTATTGCCCCTTAACGCCACATTTCGCGCACTGTCCCAACGTGGGTCCGTGGCTTTGTGAGGTCTGCGACGCACTCTGAGCCTGCAATCATCTCTCAACGGCTGAAATCGGGACTCGTCTGACCAAGTCACGTTTTTCCTGTCGTCTAGGGTCCAACCAATATGGTCATCGCTGCAGGCGATGTCGTGCAAAGACACTCGCGTCGGTCGTCTGGTGCTATTGCCCCTTAACGCCACATTTCGCGCACTGTCCCAACGTGGGTCCGTGGCTTTGTGAGGTCTGCGACGCACTCTAAGCCTGCCATCATCTCTCACCGGCTGAAATCGGGACTCGTCTGACGAAGCCACGTTTTTCCTGTTGTCTATGGTCCAACCAATATGGTCATCGCTGCAGGCGATGTCGTGCAAAGACACTCGCGTCGGTCGTCTGGTGCTATTGCCCCTTAACGCCACATTTCGCGCACTGTCCCAACGTGGGTCCGTGGCTTTGTGAGGTCTGCGACGCACTCTAAGCCTGATATCATCTCTCACCGGCTGAAATCGGGACTCGTCTGACGAAGCCATGTTTTTCCTGTCGTCTAGGGTCCAACCAATATGGTCATCGCTGCAGGCGATGTCGTGCAAAGACACTCGCGTCGGTCATCTGGTGCTATTGCCCCTTAACGCCACATTTCGCGCACTGTCCCAACGTGGGTCCGTGGCTTTGTGAGGTCTGCGACGCACTCTGAGCCTGCAATCATCTCTCAACGGCTGAAATCGGGACTCGTCTGACCAAGTCACGTTTTTCCTGTCGTCTAGGGTCCAACCAATATGGTCATCGCTGCAGGCGATGTCGTGCAAAGACACTCGCGTCGGTCGTCTGGTGCTATTGCCCCTTAACGCCACATTTCGCGCACTGCCCCAACGTGAGTCCGTGGCTTTGTGAGGTCTGCGACGCACTCTAAGCCTGCCATCATCTCTCACCGGCTGAAATCGGGACTCGTCTGAGCAAGCCACGTTTTTCCTGTCGTCTAGGGTCCAACCAATATGGTCATCGCTGCAGGCGATGTGCAAAGACACTCGCGTCGGTCGTCTGGTGCTATTGCCCCTTAACGCCACACTTCGCGCATTGTCCCAACGTGGGTCCGTGGCTTTGTGAGGTCTGCGACGCACTCTAAGCCTGCCATCATCTCTCACCGGCTGAAATCGGGACTCGTCTGACCAAGCCACGTTTTTCCTGTCGTCTAGGGTCCAACCAATATGGTCATCGCTGCAGGCGATGTCGTGCAAAGACACTCGCGTCGGTCGTCTGGTGCTATTGCCCCTTAACGCCACATTTCGCGCACTGTCCCAACGTGGATCCGTGGCTTTGTGAGGTCTGCGACGCACTCTAAGCCTGCCATCATCTCTCACCGGCTGAAATCGGGACTCGTCTGACCAAGCCACGTTTTTCCTGTCGTCTAGGGTCCAACCAATATGGTCATCGTTGCAGGCGATGTCGTGCAAAGACACTCGCGTCGGGCGTCTGGTGCTATTGCCCCTTAACGCCACATTTCGCGCACTGTCCCAACGTGGGTCCGTGGCTTTGTGAGGTCTGCGACGCACTCTAAGCCTGCCATCATCTCTCACCGGCTGAAATCGGGACTCGTCTGACGAAGCCACGTTTTTCCTGTCGTCTAGGGTCCAACCAATATGGTCATCGCTGCAGGCGATGTCGTGCAAAGACACTCGCGTCGGTCGTCTGGTGCTATTGCCCCTTAACGCCACATTTCGCGCACTGTCCCAACGTGGGTCCGTGGCTTTGTGAGGTCTGCGACGCACTCTAAGCCTGCCATCATCTCTCACCGGCTGAAATCGGGACTCGTCTGACCAAGCCACGTTTTTCCTGTCGTCTGGGATCCAACTAATATGGTCATCGCTGCAGGCGATGTCGTGCAAAGACACTCGCGTCGGTCGTCTGGTGCTATTGCCCCTTAACGCCACATTTCGCGCACTGTCCCAACGTGGGTCCGTGGCTTTGTGAGGTCTGCGACGCACTCTAAGCCTGCCATCATCTCTCACCGGCTGAAATCGGGACTCGTCTGACCAAGCCACGTTTTTCCTGTCGTCTAGGGTCCAACCAATATGGTCATCGTTGCAGGCGATGTCGTGCAAAGACACTCGCGTCGGTCGTCTGGTGCTATTGCCCCTTAACGCCACATTTCGCGCACTGTCCCAACGTGGGTCCGTGGCTTTGTGAGGTCTGCGACGCACTCTAAGCCTGCCATCATCTCTCACCGGCTGAAATCGGGACTCGTCTGACCAAGCCACGTTTTTCCTGTCGTCTGGGATCCAACTAATATGGTCATCGCTGCAGGCGATGTCGTGCAAAGACACTCGCGTCGGTCGTCTGGTGCTATTGCCCCTTAACGCCACATTTCGCGCACTGTCCCAACGTGGGTCCGTGGCTTTGTGAGGTCTGCGACGCACTCTAAGCCTGCCATCATCTCTCACCGGCTGAAATCGGGACTCGTCTGACCAAGCCACGTTTTTCCTGTCGTCTAGGGTCCAACCAATATGGTCATCGTTGCAGGCGATGTCGTGCAAAGACACTCGCGTCGGTCGTCTGGTGCTATTGCCCCTTAACGCCACATTTCGCGCACTGTCCCAACGTGGTTCCGTGGCTTTGTGAGGTCTGCGACGCACTCTAAGCCTGCCATCATCTCTCACCGGCTGAAATCGGGACTCGTCTGACCAAGCCACGTTTTTCCTGTCGTCTGGGATCCAACTAATATGGTCATCGCTGCAGGCGATGTCGTGCAAAGACACTCGCGTCGGTCGTCTGGTGCTATTGCCCCTTAACGCCACATTTCGCGCACTGTCCCAACGTGGGTCCGTGGCTTTGTGAGGTCTGCGACGCACTCTAAGCCTGCCATCATCTCTCACCGGCTGAAATCGGGACTCGTCTGACCAAGCCACGTTTTTCCTGTCGTCTAGGGTCCAACCAATATGGTCATCGTTGCAGGCGATGTCGTGCAAAGACACTCGCGTCGGTCGTCTGGTGCTATTGCCCCTTAACGCCACATTTCGCGCACTGTCCCAACGTGGGTCCGTGGCTTTGTGAGGTCTGCGACGCACTCTAAGCCTGCCATCATCTCTCACCGGCTGAAATCGGGACTCGTCTGACCAAGCCACGTTTTTCCTGTCGTCTGGGATCCAACTAATATGGTCATCGCTGCAGGCGATGTCGTGCAAAGACACTCGCGTCGGTCGTCTGGTGCTATTGCCCCTTAACGCCACATTTCGCGCACTGTCCCAACGTGGGTCCGTGGCTTTGTGAGGTCTGCGACGCACTCTAAGCCTGCCATCATCTCTCACCGGCTGAAATCGAGACTCGTCTGACCAAGCCACGTTTTTCCTGTCGTCTGGGATCCAACTAATATGGTCATCGCTGCAGGCGATGTCGTGCAAAGACACTCGCGTCGGTCGTCTGGTGCTATTGCCCCTTAACGCCACATTTCGCGCACTGTCCCAACGTGGGTCCGTGGCTTTGTGAGGTCTGCGACGCACTCTAAGCCTGCCATCATCTCTCACCGGCTGAAATCGGGACTCGTTTGACGAAGCCACGTTTTTCCTGTCGTCTAGGGTCCAACCAATATGGTCATCGCTGCAGGCGATGTCGTGCAAAGACACTCGCGTCGGTCGTCTGGTGCTATTGCCCCTTAACGCCACATTTCGCGCACTGTCCCAACGTGGATCCGTGGCTTTATGAGGTCTGCGACGCACTCTAAGCCTGCCATCATCTCTCACCGGCTGAAATCGGGACTCGTCTGACCAAGCCACGTTTTTCCTGTCGTCTAGTGTCCAACCAATATGGTCATCGTTGCAGGCGATGTCGTGCAAAGCACTCGCGTCGGTCGTCTGGTGCTATGGCCCTTTAACGCCACATTTCGCGCACTGTCCCAACGTGGGTCCGTGGCTTTGTGAGGTCTGCGACGCACTCTAAGCCTGCCATCATCTCTCACCGGCTGAAATCGGGACTCGTCTGACGAAGCCACGTTTTTCCTGTCGTCTAGGGTCCAACCAATATGGTCATCGCTGCAGGCGATGTCGTGCAAAGACACTCGCGTCGGTCGTCTGGTGCTATTGCCCCTTAACGCCACATTTCGCGCACTGTCCCAACGTGGGTCCGTGGCTTTTGAGGTCTGCGACGCACTCTAAGCCTGCGATCATCTCTCACCGGCTGAAATCGGGACTCGTCTGACCAAGCCACGTTTTTCCTGTCGTCTAGGGTCCAACCAATATGGTCATCGCTGCAGGCGATGTCGTGCAAAGACACTCGCGTCGGTGGTCTGGTGCTATTGCCTCTTAACGCCACATTTCGCGCACTGTCCCAACGTGGGTCCGTGGCTTTGTGAGGTCTGCGACGCACTCTAAGCCTGCCATCATCTCTCACCGGCTGAAATCGGGACTCGTCTGACCAAGCCACGTTTTTCCTGTCGTCTAGGGTCCAACCAATATGGTCATCGCTGCAGGCGATGTCGTGCAAAGACACTCGCGTCGGTCGTCTGGTGCTATTGCCCCTTAACGCCACATTTCGCGCACTGTCCCAACGTGGGTCCGTGGCTTTGTGAGGTCTGCGACGTACTGTAAGCCTGCCATCATCTCTCACCGGCTGAAATCGGGACTCGTCTGACCAATCCACGTTTTTCCTGTCGTCTAGGGTCCAACCAATACGGTCATCGCTGCGGGCGATGTCGTGCAAAGACACTCGCGTCGGTCGTCTGGTGCTATTGCCCCTTAACGCGACATTTCGCGCACTGTCCCAACGTGGGTCCGTGGCTTTGTGAGGTCTGCGACGCACTCTAAGCCTGCCATCATCTCTCACCGGCTGAAATCGGGACTCGTCTGACCAAGCCACGTTTTTCCTGTCGTCTAGGGTCCAACCAATATGGTCATCGCTGCAGGCGATGTCGTGCAATGACACTCGCGTCGGTCGTCTGGTGCTATTGCCCCTTAACGCCACATTTCGCGCACTGTCCCAACGTGGGTCCATGGCTTTGTGAGGTCTGCGACGTACTGTAAGCCAGCCATCATCTCTCACCGGCTGAAATCGGGACTCGTCTGACCAAGCCACGTTTTTCCTGTCGTCTAGGGTCCAACCAATATGGTCATCGCTGCAGGCGATGTCGCGCAAAGACACTCGCGTCGGTCGTCTGGTGCTATTGCCCCTTAACGCCACATTTCGCGCACTGTCCCAACGTGGGTCCGTGGCTTTGTGAGGTCTGCGACGCACTCTAAGCCTGCCATCATCTCTCACCGGCTGAAATCGGGACTCGTCTGACCAAGCCACGTTTTTCCTGTCGTCTAGGGTCCAACCAATATGGTCATCGCTGCAGGCGATGTCGTGCAAAGACACTCGCGTCGGTCGTCTGGTGCTATTGCCCCTTAACGCCACATTTCGCGCACTGTCCCAACGTGGGTCCGTGGCTTTTGAGGTCTGCGACGCACTCTAAGCCTGCGATCATCTCTCACCGGCTGAAATCGGGACTCGTCTGACCAAGCCACGTTTTTCCTGTCGTCTAGGGTCCAACCAATATGGTCATCGCTGCAGGCGATGTCGTGCAAAGACACTCGCGTCGGTGGTCGGGTGCTATTGCCTCTTAACGCCACATTTCGCGCACTGTCCCAACGTGGGTCCGTGGCTTTGTGAGGTCTGCGACGCACTCTAAACCTGCCATCATCTCTCACCGGCTGAAATCGGGACTCGTCTGACCAAGCCACGTTTTTCCTGTCGTCTAGGGTCCAACCAATATGGTCATCGCTGCAGGCGATTTCGTGCAAAGACACTCGCGTCGGTCGTCTGGTGCTATTGCCCCTTAACGCCACATTTCGCGCACTGTCCCAACGTGGGTCCGTGGCTTTGTGAGGTCTGCGACGTACTGTAAGCCTGCCATCATCTCTCACCGGCTGAAATCGGGACTCGTCTGACCAATCCACGTTTTTCCTGTCGTCTAGGGTCCAACCAATATGGTCATCGCTGCGGGCGATGTCGTGCAAAGACACTCGCGTCGGTCGTCTGGTGCTATTGCCCCTTAACGCGACATTTCGCGCACTGTCCCAACGTGGGTCCGTGGCTTTGTGAGGTCTGCGACGCACTCTAAGCCTGCCATCATCTCTCACCGGCTGAAATCGGGACTCGTCTGACCAAGCCACGTTTTTCCTGTCGTCTAGGGTCCAACCAATATGGTCATCGCTGCAGGCGATGTCGTGCAATGACACTCGCGTCGGTCGTCTGGTGCTATTGCCCCTTAACGCCACATTTCGCGCACTGTCCCAACGTGGGTCCATGGCTTTGTGAGGTCTGCGACGTACTGTAAGCCAGCCATCATCTCTCACCGGCTGAAATCGGGACTCGTCTGACCAAGCCACGTTTTTCCTGTCGTCTAGGGTCCAACCAATATGGTCATCGCTGCAGGCGATGTCGCGCAAAGACACTCGCGTCGGTCGTCTGGTGCTATTGCCCCTTAACGCGACATTTCGCGCACTGTCCCAACGTGGGTCCGTGGCTTTGTGAGGTCTGCGACGCACTCTAAGCCTGCCATCATCTCTCACCGGCTGAAATCGGGACTCGTCTGACCAAGCCACGTTTTTCCTGTCGTCTAGGGTCCAACCAATATGGTCATCGCTGCAGGCGATGTCGTGCAAAGACACTCGCGTCGGTCGTCTGAAGCTATTGCCCCTTAACGCCACATTTCGCGCACTGTCCCAACGTGGAACCGTGGCTTTGTGAGGTCTGCGACGCACTCTAAGCCTGCCATCATCTTTCACCGGCCGAAATCGGGACTCGTCTGACCAAGCCACGTTTTTCCTGTCGTCTAGTGTCCAACCAATATAGACATCGCCGCAGGCGATGTCGTGCAAAGACACTCGCGTCGGTCGTCTGGTGCTATTGCCCCTTAACGCCACATATCGCGCACTGTCCCAACGTGGGTCCGTGGCTTTGTGAGGTCTGCGACGCACTCTAAGCCTGCCATCATCTCTCACCGGCTGAAATCGGGACTCGTCTGACCAAGCCACGTTTTTCCTGTCGTCTAGGGTCCAACCAATATGGTCATCGCTGCAGGCGATGTCGTGCAAAGACACTCGCGTCGGTCGTCTGGTGCTATTGCCCCTTAACGCCACATTTCGCGCACTGTCCCAACGTGGGTCTGTGGCTTTGTGAGGTCTGCGACGCACTCTAAGCCTGCCATCATCTCTCACCGGCTGAAATCGGGACTCGTGTGACCAAGCCACGTTTTTCCTGTCGTCTAGGGTCCAACCAATATGGTCATCGCTGCAGGCGCTGTCGTGCAATGACACTCGCGTCGGTCGTCTGGTGCTATTGCCCCTTAACGCCACATTTCGCGCACTGTCCCAACGTGGATCCGTGGCTTTATGAGGTCTGCGACGCACTCTAAGCCTGCCATCATCTCTCACCGGCTGAAATCGGGACTCGTCTGACCAAGCCACGTTTTTCCTGTCGTCTAGTGTCCAACCAATATGGTCATCGTTGCAGGCGATGTCGTGCAAAGCACTCGCGTCGGTCGTCTGGTGCTATGGCCCTTTAACGCCACATTTCGCGCACTGTCCCAACGTGGGTCCGTGGCTTTGTGAGGTCTGCGACGCACTCTAAGCCTGCCATCATCTCTCACCGGCTGAAATCGGGACTCGTCTGACGAAGCCACGTTTTTCCTGTCGTCTAGGGTCCAACCAATATGGTCATCGCTGCAGGCGATGTCGTGCAAAGACACTCGCGTCGGTCGTCTGGTGCTATTGCCCCTTAACGCCACATTTCGCGCACTGTCCCAACGTGGGTCCGTGGCTTTTGAGGTCTGCGACGCACTCTAAGCCTGCGATCATCTCTCACCGGCTGAAATCGGGACTCGTCTGACCAAGCCACGTTTTTCCTGTCGTCTAGGGTCCAACCAATATGGTCATCGCTGCAGGCGATGTCGTGCAAAGACACTCGCGTCGGTGGTCTGGTGCTATTGCCTCTTAACGCCACATTTCGCGCACTGTCCCAACGTGGGTCCGTGGCTTTGTGAGGTCTGCGACGCACTCTAAGCCTGCCATCATCTCTCACCGGCTGAAATCGGGACTCGTCTGACCAAGCCACGTTTTTCCTGTCGTCTAGGGTCCAACCAATATGGTCATCGCTGCAGGCGATGTCGTGCAAAGACACTCGCGTCGGTCGTCTGGTGCTATTGCCCCTTAACGCCACATTTCGCGCACTGTCCCAACGTGGGTCCGTGGCTTTGTGAGGTCTGCGACGTACTGTAAGCCTGCCATCATCTGTCACCGGCTGAAATCGGGACTCGTCTGACCAATCGACGTTTTTCCTGTCGTCTAGGGTCCAACCAATATGGTCATCGCTGCGGGCGATGTCGTGCAAAGACACTCGCGTCGGTCGTCTGGTGCTATTGCCCCTTAACGCGACATTTCGCGCACTGTCCCAACGTGGGTCCGTGGCTTTGTGAGGTCTGCGACGCACTCTAAGCCTGCCATCATCTCTCACCGGCTGAAATCGGGACTCGTCTGACCAAGCCACGTTTTTCCTGTCGTCTAGGGTCCAACCAATATGGTCATCGCTGCAGGCGATGTCGTGCAATGACACTCGCGTCGGTCGTCTGGTGCTATTGCCCCTTAACGCCACATTTCGCGCACTGTCCCAACGTGGGTCCATGGCTTTGTGAGGTCTGCGACGTACTGTAAGCCAGCCATCATCTCTCACCGGCTGAAATCGGGACTCGTCTGACCAAGCCACGTTTTTCCTGTCGTCTAGGGTCCAACCAATATGGTCATCGCTGCAGGCGATGTCGCGCAAAGACACTCGCGTCGGTCGTCTGGTGCTATTGCCCCTTAACGCCACATTTCGCGCACTGTCCCAACGTGGGTCCGTGGCTTTGTGAGGTCTGCGACGCACTCTAAGCCTGCCATCATCTCTCACCGGCTGAAATCGGGACTCGTCTGACCAAGCCACGTTTTTCCTGTCGTCTAGGGTCCAACCAATATGGTCATCGCTGCAGGCGATGTCGTGCAAAGACACTCGCGTCGGTCGTCTGGTGCTATTCCCCCTTAACGCCACATTTCGCGCACTGTCCCAACGTGGAACCGTGGCTTTGTGAGGTCTGCGACGCACTCTAAGCCTGCCATCATCTTTCACCGGCCGAAATCGGGACTCGTCTGACCAAGCCACGTTTTTCCTGTCGTCTAGTGTCCAACCAATATAGACATCGCTGCAGGCGATGTCGTGCAAAGACACTCGCGTCGGTCGTCTGGTGCTATTGCCCCTTAACGCCACATATCGCGCACTGTCCCAACGTGGGTCCGTGGCTTTGTGAGGTCTGCGACGCACTCTAAGCCTGCCATCATCTCTCACCGGCTGAAATCGGGACTCGTCTGACCAAGCCACGTTTTTCCTGTCGTCTAGGGTCCAACCAATATGGTCATCGCTGCAGGCGATGTCGTGCAAAGACACTCGCGTCGGTCGTCTGGTGCTATTGCCCCTTAACGCCACATTTCGCGCACTGTCCCAACGTGGGTCTGTGGCTTTGTGAGGTCTGCGACGCACTCTAAGCCTGCCATCATCTCTCACCGGCTGAAATCGGGACTCGTGTGACCAAGCCACGTTTTTCCTGTCGTCTAGGGTCCAACCAATATGGTCATCGCTGCAGGCGCTGTCGTGCAATGACACTCGCGTCGGTCGTCTGGTGCTATTGCCCCTTAACGCCACATTTCGCGCACTGTCCCAACGTGGGTCCATGGCTTTGTGAGGTCTGCGACGTACTGTAAGCCTGCCATCATCTCTCACCGGCTGAAACGGGGACTCGTCTGACGAAGCCACGTTTTTCCTGTCGTCTAGGGTCCAACCAATATGGTCATCGCTGCAGGCGATGTCGTGCAAAGACACTCGCGTCGGTCGTCTGGTGCTATTGCCCCTTAAAGCCACATTTCGCGCACTGTCCCAACGTGGGTCCGTGGCTTTGTGAGGTCTGCGACGCACTCTAAGCCTGCCATCATCTCTCACCGGCTGAATTCGGGACTCGTCTGACGAAGCCACGTTTTTCCTGTCGTCCAGGGTCCAACCAATATGGTCATCGCTGCAGGCGATGTCGTGCAAAGACACTCGCGTCGGTCGTCTGGTGCTATTGCCCCTTAACGCCACATTTCGCGCACTGTCCCAACGTGGAACCGTGGCCTTGTGAGGTCTGCGACGCACTCTAAGCCTGCCATCATCTCTCACCGGCTGAAATCGGGACTCGTCTGAGCAAGCCACGTTTTTCCTGTCGTCTAGGGTCCAACCAATATGGTCATCGCTGCAGGCGATGCCGTGCAAAGACACTCGCGTCGGTCGTCTGGTGCTATTGCCCCTTAACGCCACATTTCGCGCACTGTCCCAACGTGGAACCGTGGCTTTGTGAGGTCTGCGACGCACTCTAAGCCTGCCATCATCTCTCACCGGCTGAAATCGGGACTCGTCTGACCAAGCCACGTTTTTCCTGCCGTCTAGGGTCCAACCAATATGGTCATCGCTGCAGGCGATGTCGTGCAAAGACACTCGCGTCGGTCGTCTGGTGCTATTGCCCCTTAACGCCACATTTCGCGCACTGTCCCAACGTGGGTCCGTGGCTTTGTGAGGTCTGCGACGCACTCTAAGCCTGCCATCATCTCTCACCGGCTGAAATCGGGACTCGTCTGACCAAGCCACGTTTTTCCTGTCGTCTAGGGTCCAACCAATATGGTCATCGCTGCAGGCGATGTCGTGCAAAGACACTCGCGTCAGTCGTCTGGTGCTATTGCCCTTTAACGATACATTTCGCGCACTGTCCCAACGTGGGTCCGTGGCTTTGTGAGGTCTGCGACGCACTCTAAGCCTGCCATCATCTCTCACCGGCTGAAATCGGGACTCGTCTGACCAAGCCACGTTTTTCCTGTCGTCTAGGGTCCAACCAATATGGTCATCGCTGCAGGCGATGTCGTGCAAAGACACTCGCGTCGGTCGTCTGGTGCTATTGCCCCTTAACGCCACATTTCGCGCACTGTCCCAACGTGGGTCCGTGGCTTTGTGTGGTCTGCGACGTACTGTAAGCCTGCCTTCATCTCTCACCGGCTGAAATCGGGTCTCGTCTGACCAAGCCACGTTTTTCCTGTCGTCTAGGGTCCAACCAATATGGTCATCGCTGCAGGCGATGTCGTGCAAAGACACTCGCGTCGGTCGTCTGGTGCTATTGCCCCTTAACGCCACATTTCGCGCACTGTCCCAACGTGGGTCCGTGGCTTTGTGAGGTCTGCGACGCACTCTAAGCCCGCCATCATATCTCACCGGCTGAAATCGGGACTCGTCTGAGCAAGCCACGTTTTTCCTGTCGTCTAGGGTCCAACCAATATGGTCATCGCTGCGGGCGATGTCGTGCAAAGACACTCGCTTCGGTCGTCTGGTGCTGTTTCCCCTTAACGCCACATTTCGTGCACTGTCCCAACGTGGGTCCGTGGCTTTGTGAGGTCTGCGACGCACTCTAAGCCTGCCATCATCTCTCACCGGCTGAAATCGGGACTCGTCTGACCAAGCCACGTTTTTCCTGTCGTCTAGGGTCCAACCAATATGGTCATCGCTGCGGGCGATGTCGTGCAAAGACACTCGCGTCGGTCGTCTGGTGCTATTGCCCCTTAACGCCACATTTCGCGCACTGTCCCAACGTGGGTCCGTGGCTTTGTGAGGTCTGCGACGCACTCTAAGCCTGCCATCATCTCTCACCGGCTGAAATCGGGACTCGTCTGACGAAGCCACGTTTTTCCTGTCGTCTAGGGTCCAACCAATATGGTCATCGCTGCAGGCGATGTCGTGCAAAGACACTCGCGTCGGTCGTCTGGTGCTATTGCCCCTTAACGCCACATTTCACGCACTGTCCCAACGTGGGTCCGTGGCTTTGTGAGGTCTGCGACGCACTCTAAGCCTGCCATCATCTCTCACCGGCTGAAATCGGGACTCGTCTGACGAAGCCATGTTTTTCCTGTCGTCTAGGGTCCAACCAATATGGTCATCGCTGCAGGCGATGTCGTGCAAAGACACTCGCGTCGGTCATCTGGTGCTATTGCCGCTTAACGCCACATTTCGCGCACTGTCCCAACGTGGGTCCGTGGCTTTGTGAGGTCTGCGACGCACTCTAAGCCTGCCATCATCTCTCACCGGCTGAAATCGGGACTCGTCTGACCAAGCCACGTTTTTCCTGTCGTCTAGGGTCCAACAAATATGGTCATCGCTGCAGGCGATGTCGTGCAAAGACACTCGCGTCGGTCGTCTGGTGCTATTGCCCCTTAACGCCACATTTCGCGCACCGTCCCAACGTGGGTCCGTGGCTTTGT
Organism: Schistocerca piceifrons; assembly: GCF_021461385.2. Lineage (NCBI taxonomy): Eukaryota > Metazoa > Arthropoda > Insecta > Orthoptera > Acrididae > Schistocerca > Schistocerca piceifrons. The sequence continues at coordinate 46,724 of NW_025728979.1, read as the reverse complement.
GAGGTCTGCGACGCAGTCTAAGCCTGCCATCATCTCTCACCGGCTGAAATCGGGACTCGTCTGACCAAGCCACGTTTTTCCTGTCGTCTAGGGTCCAACCAATATGGTCATCGCTGCAGGCGATGTCGTGCAAAGACACTCGCGTCGGTCGTCTGGTGCTATTGCCCCTTAACGCCACATTTCGCGCACTGTCCCAACGTGGAACCGTGGCTTTGTGAGGTCTGCGACGCACTCTAAGCCTGCCATCATCTCTCACCGGCTGAAATCGGGACTCGTCTGACCAAGCCACGTTTTTCCTGTCGTCTAGGGTCCAACCAATATGGACATCGCTGCAGGCGATGTCGTGCAAAGACACTCGCGTCGGTCGTCTGGTGCTATTGCCCCTTAACGCCACATTTCGCGCACTGTCCCAACGTGGGTCCGTGGCTTTGTGAGGTCTGCGACGCACTCTAAGCCTGCCATCATCTCTCACCGGCTGAAATCGGGACTCGTCTGACCAAGCCACGTTTTTCCTGTCGTATAGGGTCCAACCAATATGGTCATCGCTGCAGGCGATGTCGTGCAAAGACACTCGCGTCGGTCGTCTGGTGCTATTGCCCCTTAACGCCACATATTGCGCACTGTCCCAACGTGGAACCGTGGCTTTGTGAGGTCTGTGACGCACTCTAAGCCTGCCATCATCTCTCACCGGCTGAAATCGGGACTCGTCTGACCAAGCCACGTTTTTCCTGTCGTCTAGGGTCCAACCAATATGGACATCGCTGCAGGCGATGTCGTGCAAAGACATTCGCGTCGGTCGTCTGGTGCTATTGCCCCTTAACGCCACATTTCGCGCACTGTCCCAACGTGGGTCCGTGGCTTTGTGAGGTCTGCGACGCACTCTAAGCCTGCCATCATCTCTCCCGGCTGAAATCGGGACTCGTCTGACCAAGCCACGTTTTTCCTGTCGTCTAGGGTCCAACCAATATGGTCATCGCTGCAGGCGATGTCGTGCAAAGACACTCGCGTCGGTCGTCTGGTGCTATTGCCCCTTAACGCCACATTTCGCGCACTGTCCCAACGTGGGTCCGTGGCTTTGTGAGGTCTGCGACGCACTCTAAGCCTGCCATCATCTCTCACCGGCTGAAATCGGGACTCGTCTGACCAAGCCACGTTTTTCCTGTCGTCTAGGGTCCAACCAATATGGTCATCGCTGCAGGCGATGTCGTGCAAAGACACTTGCGTCGGTCGTCTGGTGCTATTGCCCCATAACGCCACATTTCGCGCACTGTCCCAACGTGGGTCCGTGGCTTTGTGAGGTCTGCGACGCACTCTAAGCCTGCCATCATCTCTCACCGGCTGAAATCGGGACTCGTCTGACCAAGCCACGTTTTTCCTGTCGTCTAGGGTCCAACCAATATGGCCATCGCTGCAGGCGATGTCGTGCAAAGACACTCGCGTCGGTCGTCTGGTGCTATTGCCCCTTAACGCCACATTTTGCGCACTGTCCCAACGTGGGTCCGTGGCTATGTGTGGTCTGCGACGTACTGTAAGCCTGCCATCATCTCTCACCGGCTGAAATCGGGTCTCGTCTGACCAAGCCACGTTTTTCCTGTCGTCTAGGGTCCAACCAATATGGTCATCGCTGCAGGCGATGTCGTGCAAAGACACTCGCGTCGGTCGTCTGGTGCTATTGCCCCTTAACGCCACATTTCGCGCACTGTCCCAACGTGGGTCCGTGGCTTTGTGAGGTCTGCGATGCACTCTAAGCCTGCCATCATCTCTCACCGGCTGGATTCGGGACTCGTCTGACCAAGCCACGTTTTTCCTGTCGTCTAGGGTCCAACCAATATGGTCATCGCTGCAGGCGATGTCGTGCAAAGACACTCGCGTCGGTCGTCTGGTGCTATTGCCCCTTAACGCCACATTTCGCGCACTGTCCCAACGTGGGTCCGTGGCTTTGTGAGGTCTGCGACGCACTCTAAGCCTGCCATCATCTCTCACCGGCTGAAATCGGGACTCGTCTGACCAAGCCACGTTTTTCCTGTCGTCTAGGGTCCAACCAATATGGTCATCGCTGCAGGCGATGTCGTGCAAAGACACTCGCGTCGGTCGTCTGGTGCTATTGCCCCTTAACGCCACATTTCGCGCACTGTCCCAACGTGGGTCCGTGGCTTTGTGAGGTCTGCGACGCACTCTAAGCCTGCCATCATCTCTCACCGGCTGAAATCGGGACTCGTCTGACGAAGCCATGTTTTTCCTGTCGTCTAGGGTCCAACCAATATGGTCATCGCTGCAGGCGATGTCGTGCAAAGACACTCGCGTCGGTCATCTGGTGCTACTGCCCCTTAACGCCACATTTCGCGCACTGTCCCAACGTGGGTCCGTGGCTTTGTGAGGTCTGCGACGCACTCTAAGCCTGCCATCATCTCTCACCGGCTGAAATCGGGACTCGTCTGACCAAGCCACGTTTTTCCTGTCGTCTACGGTCCAACCAATATGGTCATCGCTGCAGGCGATGTCGTGCAAAGACACTCGCGTCGGTCGTCTGGTGCTATTGCCCCTTAACGCCACATTTCGCGCACTGTCCCAACGTGGGTCCGTGGCTTTGTGAGGTCTGCGACGCACTCTAAGCCTGCCATCATCTCTCACCGGCTGAAATCGGGACTCGTCTGACCAAGCCACGTTTTTCCTGTCGTCTAGGGTCCAACCAATATGGTCATCGCTGCGGGCGATGTCGTGCAAAGACACTCGCGTCGGTCGTCTGGTGCTATTGCCCCTTAACGCCACATTTCGCGCACTGTCCCAACGTGGGTCCGTAGCTTTGTGAGGTCTGCGACGCACTCTAAGCCTGCCATCATCTCTCACCGGCTGAAATCGGGACTCGTCTGACCAAGCCACGTTTTTCCTGTCGTCTAGGGTCCAACCAATATGGTCTTCGCTGCAGGCGATGTCGTGCAAAGACACTCGCGTCGGTCGTCTGGTGCTATTGCCCCTTAACGCCACATTTCGCGCACTGTCCCAACGTGGGTCCGTGGCTTTGTGAGGTCTGCGACGAACTCTAAGCCTGCCATCATCTCTCACCGGCTGAAATCAGGACTTGTCTGACCAAGCCACGTTTTTCCTGTCGTCTAGGGTCCAACCAATATGGTCATCGCTGCAGGCGATGTCGTGCAAAGACACTCGCGTCGGTCGTCTGGTGCTATTGCCCCTTAACGCCACATTTCGCGCACTGTCCCAACGTGGAACCGTGGCTTTGTGTGGTCTGCGACGCACTCTAAGCCTGCCATCATCTCTCACCGGCTGAAATCGGGACTCGTCTGACCAAGCCACGTTTTTCCTGTCGTCTAGGGTCCAACCAATATGGACATCGCTGCAGACGATGTCGTGCAAAGACATTCGCGTCGGTCGTCTGGTGCTATTGCCCCTTAACGCCACATTTCGCGCACTGTCCCAACGTGGGTCCGTGGCTTTGTGAGGTCTGCGACGCACTCTAAGCCTGCCATCATCTCTCACCGGCTGAAATCGGGACTCGTCTGACCAAGCCACGTTTTTCCTGTCGTCTAGGGTCCAACCAATATGGCCATCGCTGCAGGCGATGTCGTGCAAAGACACTCGCGTCGGTCGTCTGGTGCTATTGCCCCTTAACGCCACATTTCGCGCACTGTCCCAACGTGGGTCCGTGGCTATGTGTGGTCTGCGACGTACTGTAAGCCTGCCATCATCTCTCACCGGCTGAAATCGGGTCTCGTCTGACCAAGCCACGTTTTTCCTGTCGTCTAGGGTCCAACCAATATGGTCATCGCTGCAGGCGATGTCGTGCAAAGACACTCGCGTCGGTCGTCTGGTGCTATTGCCCCTTAACGCCACATTTCGCGCACTGTCCCAACGTGGGTCCGTGGCTTTGTGAGGTCTGCGACGCACTCTAAGCCTGCCATCATCTCTCACCGGCTGAAATCGGGACTCGTCTGACCAAGCCACGTTTTTCCTGTCGTCTAGGGTCCAACCAATATGGTCATCGCTGCAGGCGATGTCGTGCAAAGACACTCGCGTCGGTCGTCTGGTGCTATTGCCCCTTAACGCCACATTTCGCGCACTGTCCCAACGTGGGTCCGTGGCTTTGTGAGGTCTGCGACGCACTCTAAGCCTGCCATCATCTCTCACCGGCTGAAATCGGGACTCGTCTGACGAAGCCATGTTTTTCCTGTCGTCTAGGGTCCAACCAATATGGTCATCGCTGCAGGCGATGTCGTGCAAAGACACTCGCGTCGGTCATCTGGTGCTACTGCCCCTTAACGCCACATTTCGCGCACTGTCCCAACGTGGGTCCGTGGCTTTGTGAGGTCTGCGACGCACTCTAAGCCTGCCATCATCTCTCACCGGCTGAAATCGGGACTCGTCTGACCAAGCCACGTTTTTCCTGTCGTCTAGGGTCCAACCAATATGGTCATCGCTGCAGGCGATGTCGTGCAAAGACACTCGCGTCGGTCGTCTGGTGCTATTGCCCCTTAACGCCACATTTCGCGCACTGTCCCAACGTGGGTCCGTGGCTTTGTGAGGTCTGCGACGCACTCTAAGCCTGCCATCATCTCTCACCGGCTGAAATCGGGACTCGTCTGACCAAGCCACGTTTTTCCTGTCGTCTAGGGTCCAACCAATATGGTCATCGCTGCGGGCGATGTCGTGCAAAGACACTCGCGTCGGTCGTCTGGTGCTATTGCCCCTTAACGCCACATTTCGCGCACTGTCCCAACGTGGGTCCGTGGCTTTGTGAGGTCTGCGACGCACTCTAAGCCTGCCATCATCTCTCACCGGCTGAAATCGGGACTCGTCTGACCAAGCCACGTTTTTCCTGTCGTCTAGGGTCCAACCAATATGGTCTTCGCTGCAGGCGATGTCGTGCAAAGACACTCGCGTCGGTCGTCTGGTGCTATTGCCCCTTAACGCCACATTTCGCGCACTGTCCCAACGTGGGTCCGTGGCTTTGTGAGGTCTGCGACGAACTCTAAGCCTGCCATCATCTCTCACCGGCTGAAATCAGGACTTGTCTGACCAAGCCACGTTTTTCCTGTCGTCTAGGGTCCAACCAATATGGTCATCGCTGCAGGCGATGTCGTGCAAAGACACTCGCGTCGGTCGTCTGGTGCTATTGCCCCTTAACGCCACATTTCGCGCACTGTCCCAACGTGGAACCGTGGCTTTGTGTGGTCTGCGACGCACTCTAAGCCTGCCATCATCTCTCACCGGCTGAAATCGGGACTCGTCTGACCAAGCCACGTTTTTCCTGTCGTCTAGGGTCCAACCAATATGGACATCGCTGCAGACGATGTCGTGCAAAGACATTCGCGTCGGTCGTCTGGTGCTATTGCCCCTTAACGCCACATTTCGCGCACTGTCCCAACGTGGGTCCGTGGCTTTGTGAGGTGTGCGACGCACTCTAAGCCTGCCATCATCTCTCACCGGCTGAAATCGGGACTCGTCTGACCAAGCCACGTTTTTCCTGTCGTCTAGGGTCCAACCAATATGGTCATCGCTGCAGGCGATGTCGTGCAAAGACACTCGCGTCGGTCGTCTGGTGCTATTGCCCCTTAACGCCACATTTCGCGCACTGTCCCAACGTGGAACCGTGGCTTTGTGAGGTCTGCGATGCACTCTAAGCCTGCCATCATCTCTCACCGGCTGAAATCGGGACTCGTCTGACCAAGCCACGTTTTTCCTGTCGTCTAGGGTCCAACCAATATGGTCATCGCTGCAGGCGACGTCGTGCAAAGACACTCGCGTCGGTCGTCTGGTGCTATTGCCCCTTAACGCCACATTTCGCGCACTGTCCCAACGTGGAACCGTGGCTGTGTGAGGTCTGCGACGCACTCTAAGCCTGCCATCATCTCTCACCGGCTGAAATCGGGACTCGTCTGAGCAAGCCACGTTTTTCCTGTCGTCTAGGGTCCAACCAATATGGTCATCGCTGCAGGCGATGCCGTGCAAAGACACTCGCGTCGGTCGTCTGGTGCTATTGCCCCTTAACGCCACATTTCGCGCACTGTCCCAACGTGGGTCCGTGGCTTTGTGAGGTCTGCGACGCACTCTAAGCCTGCCATCATCTCTCACCGGCTGAAATCGGGACTCGTCTGACCAAGCCACGTTTTTCCTGTCGTCTAGGGTCCAACCAATATGGTCATCGCTGCAGGCGATGTCGTGCAAAGACACTCGCGTTGGTCGTCTGGTGCTATTGCCCCTTAACGCCACATTTCGCGCACTCTCCCAACGTGGGTCCGTGGCTTTGTGAGGTCTGCGACGCACTCTAAGCCTGCCATCATCTCTCACCGGCTGAAATCGGGACTCGTCTGACCAAGCCACGTTTTTCCTGTCGTCTAGGGTCCAACCAATATGGTCATCGCTGCAGGCGATGTCGTGCAAAGACACTCGCGTCGGTCGTCTGGTGCTATTGCCCCTTAACGCCACATTTCGCGCACTGTCCCAACGTGGAACCGTGGCTTTGTGTGGTCTGCGACGCACTCTAAGCCTGCCATCATCTCTCACCGGCTGAAATCGGGACTCGTCTGACCAAGCCACGTTTTTCCTGTCGTCTAGGGTCCAACAAATATGGACATCGCTGCAGACGATGTCGTGCAAAGACATTCGCGTCGGTCGTCTGGTGCTATTGCCCCTTAACGCCACATTTCGCGCACTGTCCCAACGTGGAACCGTGGCTTTGTGAGGTCTGCGATGCACTCTAAGCCTGCCATCATCTCTCACCGGCTGAAATCGGGACTCGTCTGACCAAGCCACGTTTTTCCTGTCGTCTAGGGTCCAACCAATATGGTCATCGCTGCAGGCGACGTCGTGCAAAGACACTCGCGTCGGTCGTCTGGTGCTATTGCCCCTTAACGCCACATTTCGCGCACTGTCCCAACGTGGAACCGTGGCTGTGTGAGGTCTGCGACGCACTCTAAGCCTGCCATCATCTCTCACCGGCTGAAATCGGGACTCGTCTGAGCAAGCCACGTTTTTCCTGTCGTCTAGGGTCCAACCAATATGGTCATCGCTGCAGGCGATGCCGTGCAAAGACACTCGCGTCGGTCGTCTGGTGCTATTGCCCCTTAACGCCACATTTCGCGCACTGTCCCAACGTGGGTCCGTGGCTTTGTGAGGTCTGCGACGCACTCTAAGCCTGCCATCATCTCTCACCGGCTGAAATCGGGACTCGTCTGACCAAGCCACGTTTTTCCTGTCGTCTAGGGTCCAACCAATATGGTCATCGCTGCAGGCGATGTCGTGCAAAGACACTCGCGTTGGTCGTCTGGTGCTATTGCCCCTTAACGCCACATTTCGCGCACTCTCCCAACGTGGGTCCGTGGCTTTGTGAGGTCTGCGACGCACTCTAAGCCTGCCATCATCTCTCACCGGCTGAAATCGGGACTCGTCTGACCAAGCCACGTTTTTCCTGTCGTCTAGGGTCCAACCAATATGGTCATCGCTGCAGGCGATGTCGTGCAAAGACACTCGCGTCGGTCGTCTGGTGCTATTGCCCCTTAACGCCACATTTCGCGCACTGTCCCAACGTGGAACCGTGGCTTTGTGTGGTCTGCGACGCACTCTAAGCCTGCCATCATCTCTCACTGGCTGAAATCGGGACTCGTCTGACCAAGCCACGTTTTTCCTGTCGTCTAGGGTCCAACCAATATGGACATCGCTGCAGACGATGTCGTGCAAAGACATTCGCGTCGGTCGTCTGGTGCTATTGCCCCTTAACGCCACATTTCGCGCACTGTCCCAACGTGGGTCCGTGGCTTTGTGAGGTCTGCGACGCACTCTAAGCCTGCCATCATCTCTCACCGGCTGAAATCGGGACTCGTCTGACCAAGCCACGTTTTTCCTGTCGTCTAGGGTCCAACCAATATGGTCATCGCTGCAGGCGATGTCGTGCAAAGACACTCGCGTCGGTCGTCTGGTGCTATTGCCCCTTAACGCCACATTTCGCGCACTGTCCCAACGTGGAACCGTGGCTTTGTGAGGTCTGCGATGCACTCTAAGCCTGCCATCATCTCTCACCGGCTGAAATCGGGACTCGTCTGACCAAGCCACGTTTTTCCTGTCGTCTAGGGTCCAACCAATATGGTCATCGCTGCAGGCGACGTCGTGCAAAGACACTCGCGTCGGTCGTCTGGTGCTATTGCCCCTTAACGCCACATTTCGCGCACTGTCCCAACGTGGAACCGTGGCTGTGTGAGGTCTGCGACGCACTCTAAGCCTGCCATCATCTCTCACCGGCTGAAATCGGGACTCGTCTGAGCAAGCCACGTTTTTCCTGTCGTCTAGGGTCCAACCAATATGGTCATCGCTGCAGGCGATGCCGTGCAAAGACACTCGCGTCGGTCGTCTGGTGCTATTGCCCCTTAACGCCACATTTCGCGCACTGTCCCAACGTGGGTCCGTGGCTTTGTGAGGTCTGCGACGCACTCTAAGCCTGCCATCATCTCTCACCGGCTGAAATCGGGACTCGTCTGACCAAGCCACGTTTTTCCTGTCGTCTAGGGTCCAACCAATATGGTCATCGCTGCAGGCGATGTCGTGCAAAGACACTCGCGTCGGACGTCTGGTGCTATGGCCCCTTAACGCGACATTTCGCGCACTGTCCCAACGTGGGTCCGTGGCTTTGTGAGGTCTGCGACGCACTCTAAGCCTGCCATCATCTCTCACCGGCTGAAATCGGGACTCGTCTGACCAAGCCACGTTTTTCCTGTCGTCTAGGGTCCAACCAATATGGTCATCGCTGCAGGCGATGTCGTGCAAAGACACTCGCGTTGGTCGTCTGGTGCTATTGCCCCTTAACGCCACATTTCGCGCACTCTCCCAACGTGGGTCCGTGGCTTTGTGAGGTCTGCGACGCACTCTAAGCCTGCCATCATCTCTCACCGGCTGAAATCGGGACTCGTCTGACCAAGCCACGTTTTTCCTGTCGTCTAGGGTCCAACCAATATGGTCATCGCTGCAGGCGAAGTCGTGCAAAGACACTCGCGTTGGTCGTCTGGTGCTATTGCCCCTTAACGCCACATTTCGCGCACTCTCCCAACGTGGGTCCGTGGCTTTGTGAGGTCTGCGACGCACTCTAAGCCTGCCATCATCTCTCACCGGCTGAAATCGGGACTCGTCTGACCAAGCCACGTTTTTCCTGTCGTCTAGGGTCCAACCAATATGGTCATCGCTGCAGGCGATGTCGTGCAAAGACACTCGCGTTGGTCGTCTGGTGCTATTGCCCCTTAACGCCACATTTCGCGCACTCTCCCAACGTGGGTCCGTGGCTTTGTGAGGTCTGCGACGCACTCTAAGCCTGCCATCATCTCTCACCGGCTGAAATCGGGACTCGTCTGACCAAGCCACGTTTTTCCTGTCGTCTAGGGTCCAACCAATATGGTCATCGCTGCAGGCGATGTCGTGCAAAGACACTCGCGTCGGACGTCTGGTGCTATGGCCCCTTAACGCGACATTTCGCGCACTGTCCCAACGTGGGTCCGTGGCTTTGTGAGGTCTGCGACGCACTCTAAGCCTGCCATCATCTCTCACCGGCTGAAATCGGGACTCGTCTGACCAAGCCACGTTTTTCCTGTCGTCTAGGGTCCAACCAATATGGTCATCCCTGCAGGCGATGTCGTGCAAAGACACTCGCGTTGGTCGTCTGGTGCTATTGCCCCTTAACGCCACATTTCGCGCACTCTCCCAACGTGGGTCCGTGGCTTTGTGAGGTCTGCGACGCACTCTAAGCCTGCCATCATCTCTCACCGGCTGAAATCGGGACTCGTCTGACCAAGCCACGTTTTTCCTGTCGTCTAGGGTCCAACCAATATGGTCATCGCTGCAGGCGAAGTCGTGCAAAGACACTCGCGTTGGTCGTCTGGTGCTATTGCCCCTTAACGCCACATTTCGCGCACTCTCCCAACGTGGGTCCGTGGCTTTGTGAGGTCTGCGACGCACTCTAAGCCTGCCATCATCTCTCACCGGCTGAAATCGGGACTCGTCTGACCAAGCCACGTTTTTCCTGTCGTCTAGGGTCCAACCAATATGGTCATCGCTGCAGGCGATGTCGTGCAAAGACACTCGCGTTGGTCGTCTGGTGCTATTGCCCCTTAACGCCACATTTCGCGCACTCTCCCAACGTGGGTCCGTGGCTTTGTGAGGTCTGCGACGCACTCTAAGCCTGCCATCATCTCTCACCGGCTGAAATCGGGACTCGTCTGACCAAGCCACGTTTTTCCTGTCGTCTAGGGTCCAACCAATATGGTCATCGCTGCAGGCGATGTCGTGCAAAGACACTCGCGTCGGACGTCTGGTGCTATGGCCCCTTAACGCGACATTTCGCGCACTGTCCCAACGTGGGTCCGTGGCTTTGTGAGGTCTGCGACGCACTCTAAGCCTGCCATCATCTCTCACCGGCTGAAATCGGGACTCGTCTGACCAAGCCACGTTTTTCCTGTCGTCTAGGGTCCAACCAATATGGTCATCGCTGCAGGCGAAGTCGTGCAAAGACACTCGCGTTGGTCGTCTGGTGCTATTGCCCCTTAACGCCACATTTCGCGCACTCTCCCAACGTGGGTCCGTGGCTTTGTGAGGTCTGCGACGCACTCTAAGCCTGCCATCATCTCTCACCGGCTGAAATCGGGACTCGTCTGACCAAGCCACGTTTTTCCTGTCGTCTAGGGTCCAACCAATATGGTCATCGCTGCAGGCGAAGTCGTGCAAAGACACTCGCGTCGGTCGTCTGGTGCTATTGCCCCTTAACGCCACATTTCGCGCACTGTCCCAACGTGGGTCCGTGGCTTTGTGAGGTCTGCGACGCACTCTAAGCCTGCCATCATCTCTCACCGGCTGAAATCGGGACTCGTCTGACCAAGCCACGTTTTTCCTGTCGTCTAGGGTCCAACCAATATGGTCATCGCTGCAGGCGATGTCGTGCAAAGACACTCGCGTCGGTCGTCTGGTGCTATTGCCCCTTAACGCCACATTTCGCGCACTCTCCCAACGTGGAACCGTGGCTTTGTGAGGTCTGCGACGCACTCTAAGCCTGCCATCATCTCTCACCGGCTGAAATCGGGACTCGTCTGACCAAGCCACGTTTTTCCTGTCGTCTAGGGTCCAACCAATATGGACATCGCTGCAGGCGATGTCGTGCAAATACATTCGCGTCGGTCGTCTGGTGCTATTGCCCCTTAACGCCACATTTCGCGCACTGTCCCAACGTGGGTCCGTGGCTTTGTGAGGTCTGCGACGCACTCTAAGCCTGCCATCATCTCTCACCGGCTGAAATCGGGACTCGTCTGACCAAGCCACGTTTTTCCTGTCGTCTAGGGTCCAACCAATATGGTCATCGCTGCAGGCGATGTCGTGCAAAGACACTCGCGTCGGTCGTCTGGTGCTATTGCCCCTTAACGCCACATTTCGCACACTGTCCCAACGTGGAACCGTGGCTTTGTGAGGTCTGCGATGCACTCTAAGCCTGCCATCATCTCTCACCGGCTGAAATCGGGACTCGTCTGACCAAGCCACGTTTTTCCTGTCGTCTAGGGTCCAACCAATATGGTCATCGCTGCAGGCGACGTCGTGCAAAGACACTCGCGTCGGTCGTCTGGTGCTATTGCCCCTTAACGCCACATTTCGCGCACTGTCCCAACGTGGAACCGTGGCTGTGTGAGGTCTGCGACGCACTCTAAGCCTGCCATCATCTCTCACCGGTTGAAATCGGGACTCGTCTGACCAAGCCACGTTTTTCCTGTCGTCTAGGGTCCAACCAATATGGTCATCGCTGCAGGCGACGTCGTGCAAAGACACTCGCGTCGGTCGTCTGGTGCTATTGCCCCTTAACGCCACATTTCGCGCACTGTCCCAACGTGGAACCGTGGCTTTGTGAGGTCTGCGATGCACTCTAAGCCTGCCATCATCTCTCACCGGCTGAAATCGGGACTCGTCTGACCAAGCCACGTTTTTCCTGTCGTCTAGGGTCCAACCAATATGGTCATCGCTGCAGGCGACGTCGTGCAAAGACACTCGCGTCGGTCGTCTGGTGCTATTGCCCCTTAACGCCACATTTCGCGCACTGTCCCAACGTGGAACCGTGGCTTTGTGAGGTCTGCGATGCACTCTAAGCCTGCCATCATCTCTCACCGGCTGAAATCGGGACTCGTCTGACCAAGCCACGTTTTTCCTGTCGTCTAGGGTCCAACCAATATGGTCATCGCTGCAGGCGACGTCGTGCAAAGACACTCGCGTCGGTCGTCTGGTGCTATTGCCCCTTAACGCCACATTTCGCGCACTGTCCCAACGTGGAACCGTGGCTGTGTGAGGTCTGCGACGCACTCTAAGCCTGCCATCATCTCTCACCGGTTGAAATCGGGACTCGTCTGACCAAGCCACGTTTTTCCTGTCGTCTAGGGTCCAACCAATATGGTCATCGCTGCAGGCGACGTCGTGCAAAGACACTCGCGTCGGTCGTCTGGTGCTATTGCCCCTTAACGCCACATTTCGCGCACTGTCCCAACGTGGAACCGTGGCTTTGTGAGGTCTGCGATGCACTCTAAGCCTGCCATCATCTCTCACCGGCTGAAATCGGGACTCGTCTGACCAAGCCACGTTTTTCCTGTCGTCTAGGGTCCAACCAATATGGTCATCGCTGCAGGCGACGTCGTGCAAAGACACTCGCGTCGGTCGTCTGGTGCTATTGCCCCTTAACGCCACATTTCGCGCACTGTCCCAACGTGGAACCGTGGCTTTGTGAGGTCTGCGATGCACTCTAAGCCTGCCATCATCTCTCACCGGTTGAAATCGGGACTCGTCTGACCAAGCCACGTTTTTCCTGTCGTCTAGGGTCCAACCAATATGGTCATCGCTGCAGGCGACGTCGTGCAAAGACACTCGCGTCGGTCGTCTGGTGCTATTGCCCCTTAACGCCACATTTCGCGCACTGTCCCAACGTGGAACCGTGGCTTTGTGAGGTCTGCGATGCACTCTAAGCCTGCCATCATCTCTCACCGGCTGAAATCGGGACTCGTCTGACCAAGCCACGTTTTTCCTGTCGTCTAGGGTCCAACCAATATGGTCATCGCTGCAGGCGATGTCGTGCAAAGACACTCGCGTCGGTCGTCTGGTGCTATTGCCCCTTAACGCCACATTTCGCGCACTGTCCCAACGTGGAACCGTGGCTTTGTGAGGTCTGCGATGCACTCTAAGCCTGCCATCATCTCTCACCGGCTGAAATCGGGACTCGTCTGACCAAGCCACGTTTTTCCTGTCGTCTAGGGTCCAACCAATATGGTCATCGCTGCAGGCGACGTCGTGCAAAGACACTCGCGTCGGTCGTCTGGTGCTATTGCCCCTTAACGCCACATTTCGCGCACTGTCCCAACGTGGAACCGTGGCTGTGTGAGGTCTGCGACGCACTCTAAGCCTGCCATCATCTCTCACCGGTTGAAATCGGGACTCGTCTGACCAAGCCACGTTTTTCCTGTCGTCTAGGGTCCAACCAATATGGTCATCGCTGCAGGCGACGTCGTGCAAAGACACTCGCGTCGGTCGTCTGGTGCTATTGCCCCTTAACGCCACATTTCGCGCACTGTCCCAACGTGGAACCGTGGCTTTGTGAGGTCTGCGATGCACTCTAAGCCTGCCATCATCTCTCACCGGCTGAAATCGGGACTCGTCTGACCAAGCCACGTTTTTCCTGTCGTCTAGGGTCCAACCAATATGGACATCGCTGCAGGCGATGTCGTGCAAATACATTCGCGTCGGTCGTCTGGTGCTATTGCCCCTTAACGCCACATTTCGCGCACTGTCCCAACGTGGGTCCGTGGCTTTGTGAGGTCTGCGACGCACTCTAAGCCTGCCATCATCTCTCACCGGCTGAAATCGGGACTCGTCTGACCAAGCCACGTTTTTCCTGTCGTCTAGGGTCCAACCAATATGGTCATCGCTGCAGGCGATGTCGTGCAAAGACACTCGCGTCGGTCGTCTGGTGCTATTGCCCCTTAACGCCACATTTCGCGCACTGTCCCAACGTGGAACCGTGGCTTTGTGAGGTCTGCGATGCACTCTAAGCCTGCCATCATCTCTCACCGGCTGAAATCGGGACTCGTCTGACCAAGCCACGTTTTTCCTGTCGTCTAGGGTCCAACCAATATGGTCATCGCTGCAGGCGACGTCGTGCAAAGACACTCGCGTCGGTCGTCTGGTGCTATTGCCCCTTAACGCCACATTTCGCGCACTGTCCCAACGTGGAACCGTGGCTTTGTGAGGTCTGCGATGCACTCTAAGCCTGCCATCATCTCTCACCGGCTGAAATCGGGACTCGTCTGACCAAGCCACGTTTTTCCTGTCGTCTAGGGTCCAACCAATATGGTCATCGCTGCAGGCGACGTCGTGCAAAGACACTCGCGTCGGTCGTCTGGTGCTATTGCCCCTTAACGCCACATTTCGCGCACTGTCCCAACGTGGAACCGTGGCTTTGTGAGGTCTGCGACGCACTCTAAGCCTGCCATCATCTCTCACCGGCTGAAATCGGGACTCGTCTGACCAAGCCACGTTTTTCCTGTCGTCTAGGGTCCAACCAATATGGTCATCGCTGCAGGCGATGTCGTGCAAAGACACTCGCGTCGGACGTCTGGTGCTATGGCCCCTTAACGCGACATTTCGCGCACTGTCCCAACGTGGGTCCGTGGCTTTGTGAGGTCTGCGACGCACTCTAAGCCTGCCATCATCTCTCACCGGCTGAAATCGGGACTCGTCTGACCAAGCCACGTTTTTCCTGTCGTCTAGGGTCCAACCAATATGGTCATCGCTGCAGGCGATGTCGTGCAAAGACACTCGCGTCGGTCGTCTGGTGCTATTGCCCCTTAACGCCACATTTCGCGCACTCTCCCAACGTGGGTCCGTGGCTTTGTGAGGTCTGCGACGCACTCTAAGCCTGCCATCATCTCTCACCGGCAGAAATCGGGACTCGTCTGACCAAGCCACGTTTTTCCTGTCGTCTAGGGTCCAACCAATATGGTCATCGCTGCAGGCGATGTCGTGCAAAGACACTCGCGTCGGTCGTCTGGTGCTATTGCCCCATAACGCCACATTTCGCGCACTGTCCCAACGTGGGTCCGTGGCTTTGTGAGGTCTGCGACGCACTCTAAGCCTGCCATCATCTCTCACCGGCTGAAATCGGGACTCGTCTGACCAAGCCACGTTTTTCCTGTCGTCTAGGGTCCAACCAATATGGTCATCGCTGCAGGCGATGTCGTGCAAAGACACTCGCGTCGGTCGTCTGGTGCTATTGCCCCATAACGCCACATTTCGCGCACTGTCCCAACGTGGGTCCGTGGCTTTGTGAGGTCTGCGACGCACTCTAAGCCTGCCATCATCTCTCACCGGCTGAAATCGGGACTCGTCTGACCAAGCCACGTTTTTCCTGTCGTCTAGGGTCCAACCAATATGGTCATCGCTGCAGGCGATGCCGTGCAAAAACACTCGCGTCGGTCGTCTGGTGCTATTGCCCCTTAACGCCACATTTCGCGCACTGTCCCAACGTGGGTCCGTGGCTTTGTGAGGTCTGCGACGCACTCTAAGCCTGCCATCATCTCTCACCGGCTGAAATCGGGACTCGTCTGACCAAGCCACGTTTTTCCTGTCGTCTAGGGTCCAACCAATATGGTCATCGCTGCAGGCGATGTCGTGCAAAGACACTCGCGTCGGTCGTCTGGTGCTATTGCCCCTTAACACCACATTTCGCGCACTGTTCCAACGTGGAACCGTGGCTTTGTGAGGTCTGCGACGCACTCTAAGCCTGCCATCATCTCTCACCGGCTGAAATCGGGACTCGTCTGACCAAGCCACGTTTTTCCTGTCGTCTAGGGTCCAACCAATATGGTCATCGCTGCAGGCGATGTCGTGCAAAGACACTCGCGTCGGTCGTCTGGTGCTATTGCCCCTTAACGCCACATTTCGCGCACTGTCCCAACGTGGGTCCGTGGCTTTGTGAGGTCTGCGACGCACTCTAAGCCTGCCATCATCTCTCACCGGCTGAAATCGGGACTCGTCTGACCAAGCCACGTTTTTCCTGTCGTCTAGGGTCCAACCAATATGGTCATCGCTGCAGGCGATGTCGTGCAAAGACACTCGCGTCGGTCGTCTGGTGCTATTGCCCCTTAACGCCACATTTCGCGCACTGTCCCAACGTGGGTCCGTGGCTTTGTGAGGTCTGCGACGCACTCTAAGCCTGCCATCATCTCTCACCGGCTGAAATCGGGACTCGTCTGACCAAGCCACGTTTTTCCTGTCGTCTAGGGTCCAACCAATATGGTCGTCGCTGCAGGCGATGTCGTGCAAAGACACTCGCGTCGGTCGTCTGGTGCTATTGCCCCTTAACGCCACATTTCGCGCACTGTCCCAACGTGGAACCGTGGCTGTGTGAGGTCTGCGACGCACTCTAAGCCTGCCATCATCTCTCACCGGCTGAAATCGGGACTCGTCTGAGCAAGCCACGTTTTTCCTGTCGTCTAGGGTCCAACCAATATGGTCATCGCTGCAGGCGATGCCGTGCAAAGACACTCGCGTCGGTCGTCTGGTGCTATTGCCCCTTAACGCCACATTTCGCGCACTGTCCCAACTTGGAACCGTGGCTTTGTGAGGTCTGCGACGCACTCTAAGCCTGCCATCATCTCTCACCGGCTGAAATCGGGACTCGTCTGACGAAGCCACGTTTTTCCTGTCGTCTAGGGTCCAACCAATATGGTCATCGCTGCAGGCGATGTCGTGCAAAGACACTCGCGTCGGTCGTCTGGTGCTATTGCCCCTTAACGCCACATTTCGCGCACTGTCCCAACGTGGGTCCGTGGCTTTGTGAGGTCTGCGACGCACTCTAAGCCTGCCATCATCTCTCACCGGCTGAAATCGGGACTCGTCTGACCAAGCCACGTTTTTCCTGTCGTCTAGGGTCCAACCAATATGGTCATCGCTGCAGGCGATGTCGTGCAAAGACACTCGCGTCGGTCGTCTGGTGCTATTGCCCCTTAACGCCACATTTCGCGCACTCTCCCAACGTGGGTCCGTGGCTTTGTGAGGTCTGCGACGCACTCTAAGCCTGCCATCATCTCTCACCGGCTGAAATCGGGACTCGTCTGACCAAGCCACGTTTTTCCTGTCGTCTAGGGTCCAACCAATATGGTCATCGCTGCAGGCGATGTCGTGCAAAGACACTCGCGTCGGTCGTCTGGTGCTATTGCCCCATAACGCCACATTTCGCGCACTGTCCCAACGTGGGTCCGTGGCTTTGTGAGGTCTGCGACGCACTCTAAGCCTGCCATCATCTCTCACCGGCTGAAATCGGGACTCGTCTGACCAAGCCACGTTTTTCCTGTCGTCTAGGGTCCAACCAATATGGTCATCGCTGCAGGCGATGTCGTGCAAAGACACTCGCGTCGGTCGTCTGGTGCTATTGCCCCATAACGCCACATTTCGCGCACTGTCCCAACGTGGGTCCGTGGCTTTGTGAGGTCTGCGACGCACTCTAAGCCTGCCATCATCTCTCACCGGCTGAAATCGGGACTCGTCTGACCAAGCCACGTTTTTCCTGTCGTCTAGGGTCCAACCAATATGGTCATCGCTGCAGGCGATGCCGTGCAAAGACACTCGCGTCGGTCGTCTGGTGCTATTGCCCCTTAACGCCACATTTCGCGCACTGTCCCAACGTGGGTCCGTGGCTTTGTGAGGTCTGCGACGCACTCTAAGCCTGCCATCATCTCTCACCGGCTGAAATCGGGACTCGTCTGACCAAGCCACGTTTTTCCTGTCGTCTAGGGTCCAACCAATATGGTCATCGCTGCAGGCGATGTCGTGCAAAGACACTCGCGTCGGTCGTCTGGTGCTATTGCCCCTTAACGCCACATTTCGCGCACTCTCCCAACGTGGGTCCGTGGCTTTGTGAGGTCTGCGACGCACTCTAAGCCTGCCATCATCTCTCACCGGCTGAAATCGGGACTCGTCTGACCAAGCCACGTTTTTCCTGTCGTCTAGGGTCCAACCAATATGGTCATCGCTGCAGGCGATGTCGTGCAAAGACACTCGCGTCGGTCGTCTGGTGCTATTGCCCCTTAACGCCACATTTCGCGCACTGTCCCAACGTGGGTCCGTGGCTTTGTGAGGTCTGCGACGCACTCTAAGCCTGCCATCATCTCTCACCGGCTGAAATCGGGACTCGTCTGACCAAGCCACGTTTTTCCTGTCGTCTAGGGTCCAACCAATATGGTCATCGCTGCAGGCGATGTCGTGCAAAGACACTCGCGTCGGTCGTCTGGTGCTATTGCCCCTTAACGCCACATTTCGCGCACTGTCCCAACGTGGGTCCGTGGCTTTGTGAGGTCTGCGACGCACTCTAAGCCTGCCATCATCTCTCACCGGCTGAAATCGGGACTCGTCTGACCAAGCCACGTTTTTCCTGTCGTCTAGGGTCCAACCAATATGGTCATCGCTGCAGGCGATGTCGTGCAAAGACACTCGCGTCGGTCGTCTGGTGCTATTGCCCCATAACGCCACATTTCGCGCACTGTCCCAACGTGGGTCCGTGGCTTTGTGAGGTCTGCGACGCACTCTAAGCCTGCCATCATCTCTCACCGGCTGAAATCGGGACTCGTCTGACCAAGCCACGTTTTTCCTGTCGTCTAGGGTCCAACCAATATGGTCATCGCTGCAGGCGATGCCGTGCAAAGACACTCGCGTCGGTCGTCTGGTGCTATTGCCCCTTAACGCCACATTTCGCGCACTGTCCCAACGTGGGTCCGTGGCTTTGTGAGGTCTGCGACGCACTCTAAGCCTGCCATCATCTCTCACCGGCTGAAATCGGGACTCGTCTGACCAAGCCACGTTTTTCCTGTCGTCTAGGGTCCAACCAATATGGTCATCGCTGCAGGCGATGTCGTGCAAAGACACTCGCGTCGGTCGTCTGGTGCTATTGCCCCTTAACGCCACATTTCGCGCACTGTCCCAACGTGGGTCCGTGGCTTTGTGAGGTCTGCGACGCACTCTAAGCCTGCCATCATCTCTCACCGGCTGAAATCGGGACTCGTCTGACCAAGCCACGTTTTTCCTGTCGTCTAGGGTCCAACCAATATGGTCATCGCTGCAGGCGATGTCGTGCAAAGACACTCGCGTCGGTCGTCTGGTGCTATTGCCCCTTAACGCCACATTTCGCGCACTGTCCCAACGTGGGTCCGTGGCTTTGTGAGGTCTGCGACGCACTCTAAGCCTGCCATCATCTCTCACCGGCTGAAATCGGGACTCGTCTGACCAAGCCACGTTTTTCCTGTCGTCTAGGGTCCAACCAATATGGTCATCGCTGCAGGCGATGTCGTGCAAAGACACTCGCGTCGGTCGTCTGGTGCTATTGCCCCTTAACGCCACATTTCGCGCACTGTCCCAACGTGGGTCCGTGGCTTTGTGAGGTCTGCGACGCACTCTAAGCCTGCCATCATCTCTCACCGGCTGAAATCGGGACTCGTCTGACCAAGCCACGTTTTTCCTGTCGTCTAGGGTCCAACCAATATGGTCATCGCTGCAGGCGATGTCGTGCAAAGACACTCGCGTCGGTCGTCTGGTGCTATTGCCCCATAACGCCACATTTCGCGCACTGTCCCAACGTGGGTCCGTGGCTTTGTGAGGTCTGCGACGCACTCTAAGCCTGCCATCATCTCTCACCGGCTGAAATCGGGACTCGTCTGACCAAGCCACGTTTTTCCTGTCGTCTAGGGTCCAACCAATATGGTCATCGCTGCAGGCGATGCCGTGCAAAGACACTCGCGTCGGTCGTCTGGTGCTATTGCCCCTTAACGCCACATTTCGCGCACTGTCCCAACGTGTGTCCGTGGCTTTGTGAGGTCTGCGACGCACTCTAAGCCTGCCATCATCTCTCACCGGCTGAAATCGGGACTCGTCTGACCAAGCCACGTTTTTCCTGTCGTCTAGGGTCCAACCAATATGGTCATCGCTGCAGGCGATGTCGTGCAAAGACACTCGCGTCGGTCGTCTGGTGCTATTGCCCCTTAACGCCACATTTCGCGCACTCTCCCAACGTGGGTCCGTGGCTTTGTGAGGTCTGCGACGCACTCTAAGCCTGCCATCATCTCTCACCGGCTGAAATCGGGACTCGTCTGACCAAGCCACGTTTTTCCTGTCGTCTAGGGTCCAACCAATATGGTCATCGCTGCAGGCGAATTCGTGCAAAGACACTCGCGTCGGTCGTCTGGTGCTATTGCCCCTTAACGCCACATTTCGCGCACTGTTCCAACGTGGAACCGTGGCTTTGTGAGGTCTGCGACGCACTCTAAGCCTGCCATCATCTCTCACCGGCTGAAATCGGGACTCGTCTGACCAAGCCACGTTTTTCCTGTCGTCTAGGGTCCAACCAATATGGTCATCGCTGCAGGCGATGTCGTGCAAAGACACTCGCGTCGGTCGTCTGGTGCTATTGCCCCTTAACGCCACATTTCGCGCACTGTCCCAACGTGGGTCCGTGGCTTTGTGAGGTCTGCGACGCACTCTAAGCCTGCCATCATCTCTCACCGGCTGAAATTGGGACTCGTCTGACCAAGCCACGTTTTTCCTGTCGTCTAGGGTCCAACCAATATGGTCATCGCTGCAGGCGATGTCGTGCAAAGACACTCGCGTCGGTCGTCTGGTGCTATTGCCCCTTAACGCCACATTTCGCGCACTGTCCCAACGTGGGTCCGTGGCTTTGTGAGGTCTGCGACGCACTCTAAGCCTGCCATCATCTCTCACCGGCTGAAATCGGGACTCGTCTGACCAAGCCACGTTTTTCCTGTCGTCTAGGGTCCAACCAATATGGTCATCGCTGCAGGCGATGTCGTGCAAAGACACTCGCGTCGGTCGTCTGGTGCTATTGCCCCTTAACGCCACATTTCGCGCACTGTCCCAACGTGGAACCGTGGCTGTGTGAGGTCTGCGACGCACTCTAAGCCTGCCATCATCTCTCACCGGCTGAAATCGGGACTCGTCTGAGCAAGCCACGTTTTTCCTGTCGTCTAGGGTCCAACCAATATGGTCATCGCTGCAGGCGATGCCGTGCAAAGACACTCGCGTCGGTCGTCTGGTGCTATTGCCCCTTAACGCCACATTTCGCGCACTGTCCCAACTTGGAACCGTGGCTTTGTGAGGTCTGCGACGCACTCTAAGCCTGCCATCATCTCTCACCGGCTGAAATCGGGACTCGTCTGACCAAGCCACGTTTTTCCTGTCGTCTAGGGTCCAACCAATATGGTCATCGCTGCAGGCGATGTCGTGCAAAGACACTCGCGTCGGTCGTCTGGTGCTATTGCCCCTTAACGCCACATTTCGCGCACTGTCCCAACGTGGGTCCGTGGCTTTGTGAGGTCTGCGACGCACTCTAAGCCTGCCATCATCTCTCACCGGCTGAAATCGGGACTCGTCTGACCAAGCCACGTTTTTCCTGTCGTCTAGGGTCCAACCAATATGGTCATCGCTGCAGGCGATGTCGTGCAAAGACACTCGCGTCGGTCGTCTGGTGCTATTGCCCCTTAACGCCACATTTCGCGCACTGTCCCAACGTGGAACCGTGGCTTTGTGAGGTCTGCGACGCACTCTAAGCCTGCCATCATCTCTCACCGGCTGAAATCGGGACTCGTCTGACCAAGCCACGTTTTTCCTGTCGTCTAGGGTCCAACCAATATGGACATCGCTGCAGGCGATGTCGTGCAAAGACATTCGCGTCGGTCGTCTGGTGCTATTGCCCCTTAACGCCACATTTCGCGCACTGTCCCAACGTGGGTCCGTGGCTTTGTGAGGTCTGCGACGCACTCTAAGCCTGCCATCATCTCTCACCGGCTGAAATCGGGACTCGTCTGACCAAGCCACGTTTTTCCTGTCGTCTAGGGTCCAACCAATATGGTCATCGCTGCAGGCGATGTCGTGCAAAGACACTCGCGTCGGTCGTCTGGTGCTATTGCCCCTTAACGCCACATTTCGCGCACTGTCCCAACGTGGAACCGTGGCTTTGTGAGGTCTGCGATGCACTCTAAGCCTGCCATCATCTCTCACCGGCTGAAATCGGGACTCGTCTGACCAAGCCACGTTTTTCCTGTCGTCTAGGGTCCAACCAATATGGTCATCGCTGCAGGCGATGTCGTGCAAAGACACTCGCGTCGGTCGTCTGGTGCTATTGCCCCTTAACGCCACATTTCGCGCACTCTCCCAACGTGGGTCCGTGGCTTTGTGAGGTCTGCGACGCACTCTAAGCCTGCCATCATCTCTCACCGGCTGAAATCGGGACTCGTCTGACCAAGCCACGTTTTTCCTGTCGTCTAGGGTCCAACCAATATGGTCATCGCTGCAGGCGATGTCGTGCAAAGACACTCGCGTCGGTCGTCAGGTGCTATTGCCCCTTAACGCCACATTTCGCGCACTGTTCCAACGTGGAACCGTGGCTTTGTGAGGTCTGCGACGCACTCTAAGCCTGCCATCATCTCTCACCGGCTGAAATCGGGACTCGTCTGACCAAGCCACGTTTTTCCTGTCGTCTACGGTCCAACCAATATGGTCATCGCTGCAGGCGATGTCGTGCAAAGACACTCGCGTCGGTCGTCTGGTGCTATTGCCCCTTAACGCCACATTTCGCGCACTCTCCCAACGTGGGTCCGTGGCTTTGTGAGGTCTGCGACGCACTCTAAGGCTGCCATCATCTCTCACCGGCTGAAATCGGGACTCGTCTGACCAAGCCACGTTTTTCCTGTCGTCTAGGGTCCAACCAATATGGTCATCGCTGCAGGCGATGTCGTGCAAAGACACTCGCGTCGGTCGTCTGGTGCTATTGCCCCTTAACGCCACATTTCGCGCACTCTCCCAACGTGGGTCCGTGGCTTTGTGAGGTCTGCGACGCACTCTAAGCCTGCCATCATCTCTCACCGGCTGAAATCGGGACTCGTCTGACCAAGCCACGTTTTTCCTGTCGTCTAGGGTCCAACCAATATGGTCATCGCTGCAGGCGATGTCGTGCAAAGACACTCGCGTCGGTCGTCTGGTGCTATTGCCCCATAACGCCACATTTCGCGCACTGTCCCAACGTGGGTCCGTGGCTTTGTGAGGTCTGCGACGCACTCTAAGCCTGCCATCATCTCTCACCGGCTGAAATCGGGACTCGTCTGACCAAGCCACGTTTTTCCTGTCGTCTAGGGTCCAACCAATATGGTCATCGCTGCAGCCGATGTCGTGCAAAGACACTCGCGTCGGTCGTCTGGTGCTATTGCCCCTTAACGCCACATTTCGCGCACTCTCCCAACGTGGGTCCGTGGCTTTGTGAGGTCTGCGACGCACTCTAAGCCTGCCATCATCTCTCACCGGCTGAAATCGGGACTCGTCTGACCAAGCCACGTTTTTCCTGTCGTCTACGGTCAAACCAATATGGTCATCGCTGCAGGCGATGTCGTGCAAAGACACTCGCGTCGGTCGTCTGGTGCTATTGCCCCTTAACGCCACATTTCGCGCACTCTCCCAACGTGGGTCCGTGGCTTTGTGAGGTCTGCGACGCACTCTAAGCCTGCCATCATCTCTCACCGGCTGAAATCGGGACTCGTCTGACCAAGCCACGTTTTTCCTGTCGTCTAGGGTCCAACCAATATGGTCATCGCTGCAGGCGATGTCGTGCAAAGACACTCGCGTCGGTCGTCTGGTGCTATTGCCCCTTAACGCCACATTTCGCGCACTCTCCCAACGTGGGTCCGTGGCTTTGTGAGGTCTGCGACGCACTCTAAGCCTGCCATCATCTCTCACCGGCTGAAATCGGGACTCGTCTGACCAAGCCACGTTTTTCCTGTCGTCTAGGGTCCAACCAATATGGTCATCGCTGCAGGCGATGTCGTGCAAAGACACTCGCGTCGGTCGTCTGGTGCTATTGCCCCATAACGCCACATTTCGCGCACTGTCCCAACGTGGGTCCGTGGCTTTGTGAGGTCTGCGACGCACTCTAAGCCTGCCATCATCTCTCACCGGCTGAAATCGGGACTCGTCTGACCAAGCCACGTTTTTCCTGTCGTCTAGGGTCCAACCAATATGGTCATCGCTGCAGGCGATGTCGTGCAAAGACACTCGCGTCGGTCGTCTGGTGCTATTGCCCCTTAACGCCACATTTCGCGCACTCTCCGAACGTGGGTCCGTGGCTTTGTGAGGTCTGCGACGCACTCTAAGCCTGCCATCATCTCTCACCGGCTGAAATCGGGACTCGTCTGACCAAGCCACGTTTTTCCTGTCGTCTAGGGTCCAACCAATATGGTCATCGCTGCAGGCGATGTCGTGCAAAGACACTCGCGTCGGTCGTCTGGTGCTATTGCCCCATAACGCCACATTTCGCGCACTGTCCCAACGTGGGTCCGTGGCTTTGTGAGGTCTGCGACGCACTCTAAGCCTGCCATCATCTCTCACCGGCTGAAATCGGGACTCGTCTGACCAAGCCACGTTTTTCCTGTCGTCTAGGGTCCAACCAATATGGTCATCGCTGCAGGCGATGTCGTGCAAAGACACTCGCGTCGGTCGTCTGGTGCTATTGCCCCATAACGCCACATTTCGCGCACTGTCCCAACGTGGGTCCGTGGCTTTGTGAGGTCTGCGACGCACTCTAAGCCTGCCATCATCTCTCACCGGCTGAAATCGGGACTCGTCTGACCAAGCCACGTTTTTCCTGTCGTCTAGGGTCCAACCAATATGGTCATCGCTGCAGGCGATGCCGTGCAAAGACACTCGCGTCGGTCGTCTGGTGCTATTGCCCCTTAACGCCACATTTCGCCCACTGTCCCAACGTGGGTCCGTGGCTTTGTGAGGTCTGCGACGCACTCTAAGCCTGCCATCATCTCTCACCGGCTGAAATCGGGACTCGTCTGACCAAGCCACGTTTTTCCTGTCGTCTAGGGTCCAACCAATATGGTCATCGCTGCAGGCGATGTCGTGCAAAGACACTCGCGTCGGTCGTCTGGTGCTATTGCCCCATAACGCCACATTTCGCGCACTGTCCCAACGTGGGTCCGTGGCTTTGTGAGGTCTGCGACGCACTCTAAGCCTGCCATCATCTCTCACCGGCTGAAATCGGGACTCGTCTGACCAAGCCACGTTTTTCCTGTCGTCTAGGGTCCAACCAATATGGTCATCGCTGCAGGCGATGCCGTGCAAAGACACTCGCGTCGGTCGTCTGGTGCTATTGCCCCTTAACGCCACATTTCGCGCACTGTCCCAACGTGGGTCCGTGGCTTTGTGAGGTCTGCGACGCACTCTAAGCCTGCCATCATCTCTCACCGGCTGAAATCGGGACTCGTCTGACCAAGCCACGTTTTTCCTGTCGTCTAGGGTCCAACCAATATGGTCATCGCTGCAGGCGATGTCGTGCAAAGACACTCGCGTCGGTCGTCTGGTGCTATTGCCCCATAACGCCACATTTCGCGCACTGTCCCAACGTGGGTCCGTGGCTTTGTGAGGTCTGCGACGCACTCTAAGCCTGCCATCATCTCTCACCGGCTGAAATCGGGACTCGTCTGACCAAGCCACGTTTTTCCTGTCGTCTAGGGTCCAACCAATATGGTCATCGCTGCAGGCGATGCCGTGCAAAGACACTCGCGTCGGTCGTCTGGTGCTATTGCCCCTTAACGCCACATTTCGCGCACTGTCCCAACGTGGGTCCGTGGCTTTGTGAGGTCTGCGACGCACTCTAAGCCTGCCATCATCTCTCACCGGCTGAAATCGGGACTCGTCTGACCAAGCCACGTTTTTCCTGTCGTCTAGGGTCCAACCAATATGGTCATCGCTGCAGGCGATGTCGTGCAAAGACACTCGCGTCGGTCGTCTGGTGGTATTGCCCCATAACGCCACATTTCGCGCACTGTCCCAACGTGGGTCCGTGGCTTTGTGAGGTCTGCGACGCACTCTAAGCCTGCCATCATCTCTCACCGGCTGAAATCGGGACTCGTCTGACCAAGCCACGTTTTTCCTGTCGTCTAGGGTCCAACCAATATGGTCATCGCTGCAGGCGATGCCGTGCAAAGACACTCGCGTCGGTCGTCTGGTGCTATTGCCCCTTAACGCCACATTTCGCGCACTGTCCCAACGTGGGTCCGTGGCTTTGTGAGGTCTGCGACGCACTCTAAGCCTGCCATCATCTCTCACCGGCTGAAATCGGGACTCGTCTGACCAAGCCACGTTTTTCCTGTCGTCTAGGGTCCAACCAATATGGTCATCGCTGCAGGCGATGTCGTGCAAAGACACTCGCGTCGGTCGTCTGGTGCTATTGCCCCATAACGCCACATTTCGCGCAGTGTCCCAACGTGGGTCCGTGGCTTTGTGAGGTCTGCGACGCACTCTAAGCCTGCCATCATCTCTCACCGGCTGAAATCGGGACTCGTCTGACCAAGCCACGTTTTTCCTGTCGTCTAGGGTCCAACCAATATGGTCATCGCTGCAGGCGATGCCGTGCAAAGACACTCGCGTCGGTCGTCTGGTGCTATTGCCCCTTAACGCCACATTTCGCGCACTGTCCCAACGTGGGTCCGTGGCTTTGTGAGGTCTGCGACGCACTCTAAGCCTGCCATCATCTCTCACCGGCTGAAATCGGGACTCGTCTGACCAAGCCACGTTTTTCCTGTCGTCTAGGGTCCAACCAATATGGTCATCGCTGCAGGCGATGCCGTGCAAAGACACTCGCGTCGGTCGTCTGGTGCTATTGCCCCTTAACGCCACATTTCGCCCACTGTCCCAACGTGGGTCCGTGGCTTTGTGAGGTCTGCGACGCACTCTAAGCCTGCCATCATCTCTCACCGGCTGAAATCGGGACTCGTCTGACCAAGCCACGTTTTTCCTGTCGTCTAGGGTCCAACCAATATGGTCATCGCTGCAGGCGATGTCGTGCAAAGACACTCGCGTCGGTCGTCTGGTGCTATTGCCCCATAACGCCACATTTCGCGCACTGTCCCAACGTGGGTCCGTGGCTTTGTGAGGTCTGCGACGCACTCTAAGCCTGCCATCATCTCTCACCGGCTGAAATCGGGACTCGTCTGACCAAGCCACGTTTTTCCTGTCGTCTAGGGTCCAACCAATATGGTCATCGCTGCAGGCGATGCCGTGCAAAGACACTCGCGTCGGTCGTCTGGTGCTATTGCCCCTTAACGCCACATTTCGCGCACTGTCCCAACGTGGGTCCGTGGCTTTGTGAGGTCTGCGACGCACTCTAAGCCTGCCATCATCTCTCACCGGCTGAAATCGGGACTCGTCTGACGAAGCCACGTTTTTCCTGTCGTCTAGGGTCCAACCAATATGGTCATCGCTGCAGGCGATGTCGTGCAAAGACACTCGCGTCGGTCGTCTGGTGCTATTGCCCCATAACGCCACATTTCGCGCACTGTCCCAACGTGGGTCCGTGGCTTTGTGAGGTCTGCGACGCACTCTAAGCCTGCCATCATCTCTCACTGGCTGAAATCGGGACTCGTCTGACGAAGCCACGTTTTTCCTGTCGTCTAGGGTCCAACCAATATGGTCATCGCTGCAGGCGATGTCGTGCAAAGACACTCGCGTCGGTCGTCTGGTGCTATTGCCCCATAACGCCACATTTCGCGCACTGTCCCAACGTGGGTCCGTGGCTTTGTGAGGTCTGCGACGCACTCTAAGCCTGCCATCATCTCTCACCGGCTGAAATCGGGACTCGTCTGACCAAGCCACGTTTTTCCTGTCGTCTAGGGTCCAACCAATATGGTCATCGCTGCAGGCGATGCCGTGCAAAGACACTCGCGTCGGTCGTCTGGTGCTATTGCCCCTTAACGCCACATTTCGCGCACTCTCCCAACGTGGGTCCGTGGCTTTGTGAGGTCTGCGACGCACTCTAAGCCTGCCATCATCTCTCACCGGCTGAAATCGGGACTCGTCTGACGAAGCCACGTTTTTCCTGTCGTCTAGGGTCCAACCAATATGGTCATCGCTGCAGGCGATGTCGTGCAAAGACACTCGCGTCGGTCGTCTGGTGCTATTGCCCCATAACGCCACATTTCGCGCACTGTCCCAACGTGGGTCCGTGGCTTTGTGAGGTCTGCGACGCACTCTAAGCCTGCCATCATCTCTCACCGGCTGAAATCGGGACTCGTCTGACCAAGCCACGTTTTTCCTGTCGTCTAGGGTCCAACCAATATGGTCATCGCTGCAGGCGATGCCGTGCAAAGACACTCGCGTCGGTCGTCTGGTGCTATTGCCCCTTAACGCCACATTTCGCCCACTGTCCCAACGTGGGTCTGTGGCTTTGTGAGGTCTGCGACGCACTCTAAGCCTGCCATCATCTCTCACCGGCTGAAATCGGGACTCGTCTGACCAAGCCACGTTTTTCCTGTCGTCTAGGGTCCAACCAATATGGTCATCGCTGCAGGCGATGCCGTGCAAAGACACTCGCGTCGGTCGTCTGGTGCTATTGCCCCTTAACGCCACATTTCGCGCACTGTCCCAACGTGGGTCCGTGGCTTTGTGAGGTCTGCGACGCACTCTAAGCCTGCCATCATCTCTCACCGGCTGAAATCGGGACTCGTCTGACCAAGCCACGTTTTTCCTGTCGTCTAGGGTCCAACCAATATGGTCATCGCTGCAGGCGATGTCGTGCAAAGACACTCGCGTCGGTCGTCTGGTGCTATTGCCCCTTAACGCCACATTTCGCGCACTGTTCCAACGTGGAACCGTGGCTTTGTGAGGTCTGCGACGCACTCTAAGCCTGCCATCATCTCTCACCGGCTGAAATCGGGACTCGTCTGACCAAGCCACGTTTTTCCTGTCGTCTAGGGTCCAACCAATATGGTCATCGCTGCAGGCGATGCCGTGCAAAGACACTCGCGTCGGTCGTCTGGTGCTATTGCCCCTTAACGCCACATTTCGCGCACTGTCCCAACGTGGGTCCGTGGCTTTGTGAGGTCTGCGACGCACTCTAAGCCTGCCATCATCTCTCACCGGCTGAAATCGGGACTCGTCTGACCAAGCCACGTTTTTCCTGTCGTCTAGGGTCCAACCAATATGGTCATCGCTGCAGGCGATGCCGTGCAAAGACACTCGCGTCGGTCGTCTGGTGCTATTGCCCCTTAACGCCACATTTCGCGCACTGTCCCAACGTGGGTCCGTGGCTTTGTGAGGTCTGCGACGCACTCTAAGCCTGCCATCATCTTTCACCGGCTGAAATCGGGACACGTCTGACCAAGCCACGTTTTTCCTGTCGTCTAGGGTCCAACCAATATGGTCATCGCTGCAGGCGATGCCGTGCAAAGACACTCGCGTCGGTCGTCTGGTGCTATTGCCCCTTAACGCCACATTTCGCGCACTGTTCCAACGTGGAACCGTGGCTTTGTGAGGTCTGTGACGCACTCTAAGCCTGCCATCATCTCTCACCGGCTGAAATCGGGACTCGTCTGACCAAGCCACGTTTTTCCTGTCGTCTAGGGTCCAACCAATATGGTCATCGCTGCAGGCGATGCCGTGCAAAGACACTCGCGTCGGTCGTCTGGTGCTATTGCCCCTTAACGCCACATTTCGCGCACTGTCCCAACGTGGGTCCGTGGCTTTGTGAGGTCTGCGACGCACTCTAAGCCTGCCATCATCTCTCACCGGCTGAAATCGGGACTCGTCTGACCAAGCCACGTTTTTCCTGTCGTCTAGGGTCCAACCAATATGGTCATCGCTGCAGGCGATGCCGTGCAAAGACACTCGCGTCGGTCGTCTGGTGCTATTGCCCCTTAACGCCACATTTCGCGCACTGTCCCAACGTGGGTCCGTGGCTTTGTGAGGTCTGCGACGCACTCTAAGCCTGCCATCATCTCTCACCGGCTGAAATCGGGACTCGTCTGACCAAGCCACGTTTTTCCTGTCGTCTAGGGTCCAACCAATATGGTCATCGCTGCAGGCGATGCCGTGCAAAGACACTCGCGTCGGTCGTCTGGTGCTATTGCCCCTTAACGCCACATTTCGCGCACTGTTCCAACGTGGAACCGTGGCTTTGTGAGGTCTGCGACGCACTCTAAGCCTGCCATCATCTCTCACCGGCTGAAATCGGGACTCGTCTGACCAAGCCACGTTTTTCCTGTCGTCTAGGGTCCAACCAATATGGTCATCGCTGCAGGCGATGCCGTGCAAAGACACTCGCGTCGGTCGTCTGGTGCTATTGCCCCTTAACGCCACATTTCGCGCACTGTCCCAACGTGGGTCCGTGGCTTTGTGAGGTCTGCGACGCACTCTAAGCCTGCCATCATCTCTCACCGGCTGAAATCGGGACTCGTCTGACCAAGCCACGTTTTTCCTGTCGTCTAGGGTCCAACCAATATGGTCATCGCTGCAGGCGATGCCGTGCAAAGACACTCGCGTCGGTCGTCTGGTGCTATTGCCCCTTAACGCCACATTTCGCGCACTGTTCCAACGTGGAACCGTGGCTTTGTGAGGTCTGCGACGCACTCTAAGCCTGCCATCATCTCTCACCGGCTGAAATCGGGACTCGTCTGACCAAGCCACGTTTTTCCTGTCGTCTAGGGTCCAACCAATATGGTCATCGCTGCAGGCGATGCCGTGCAAAGACACTCGCGTCGGTCGTCTGGTGCTATTGCCCCTTAACGCCACATTTCGCGCACTGTCCCAACGTGGGTCCGTGGCTTTGTGAGGTCTGCGACGCACTCTAAGCCTGCCATCATCTCTCACCGGCTGAAATCGGGACTCGTCTGACCAAGCCACGTTTTTCCTGTCGTCTAGGGTCCAACCAATATGGTCATCGCTGCAGGCGATGCCGTGCAAAGACACTCGCGTCGGTCGTCTGGTGCTATTGCCCCTTAACGCCACATTTCGCGCACTGTCCCAACGTGGGTCCGTGGCTTTGTGAGGTCTGCGACGCACTCTAAGCCTGCCATCATCTCTCACCGGCTGAAATCGGGACTCGTCTGACCAAGCCACGTTTTTCCTGTCGTCTAGGGTCCAACCAATATGGTCATCGCTGCAGGCGATGCCGTGCAAAGACACTCGCGTCGGTCGTCTGGTGCTATTGCCCCTTAACGCCACATTTCGCACACTGTTCCAACGTGGAACCGTGGCTTTGTGAGGTCTGCGACGCACTCTAAGCCTGCCATCATCTCTCACCGGCTGAAATCGGGACTCGTCTGACCAAGCCACGTTTTTCCTGTCGTCTAGGGTCCAACCAATATGGTCATCGCTGCAGGCGATGCCGTGCAAAGACACTCGCGTCGGTCGTCTGGTGCTATTGCCCCTTAACGCCACATTTCGCGCACTGTCCCAACGTGGGTCCGTGGCTTTGTGAGGTCTGCGACGCACTCTAAGCCTGCCATCATCTCTCACCGGCTGAAATCGGGACTCGTCTGACCAAGCCACGTTTTTCCTGTCGTCTAGGGTCCAACCAATATGGTCATCGCTGCAGGCGATGCCGTGCAAAGACACTCGCGTCGGTCGTCTGGTGCTATTGCCCCTTAACGCCACATTTCGCGCACTGTTCCAACGTGGAACCGTGGCTTTGTGAGGTCTGCGACGCACTCTAAGCCTGCCATCATCTCTCACCGGCTGAAATCGGGACTCGTCTGACCAAGCCACGTTTTTCCTGTCGTCTAGGGTCCAACCAATATGGTCATCGCTGCAGGCGATGCCGTGCAAAGACACTCGCGTCGGTCGTCTGGTGCTATTGCCCCTTAACGCCACATTTCGCGCACTGTCCCAACGTGGGTCCGTGGCTTTGTGAGGTCTGCGACGCACTCTAAGCCTGCCATCATCTCTCACCGGCTGAAATCGGGACTCGTCTGACCAAGCCACGTTTTTCCTGTCGTCTAGGGTCCAACCAATATGGTCATCGCTGCAGGCGATGCCGTGCAAAGACACTCGCGTCGGTCGTCTGGTGCTATTGCCCCTTAACGCCACATTTCGCGCACTGTTCCAACGTGGAACCGTGGCTTTGTGAGGTCTGCGGCGCACTCTAAGCCTGCCATCATCTCTCACCGGCTGAAATCGGGACTCGTCTGACCAAGCCACGTTTTTCCTGTCGTCTAGGGTCCAACCAATATGGTCATCGCTGCAGGCGATGCCGTGCAAAGACACTCGCGTCGGTCGTCTGGTGCTATTGCCCCTTAACGCCACATTTCGCGCACTGTTCCAACGTGGAACCGTGGCTTTGTGAGGTCTGCGACGCACTCTAAGCCTGCCATCATCTCTCACCGGCTGAAATCGGGACTCGTCTGACCAAGCCACGTTTTTCCTGTCGTCTAGGGTCCAACCAATATGGTCATCGCTGCAGGCGATGCCGTGCAAAGACACTCGCGTCGGTCGTCTGGTGCTATTGCCCCTTAACGCCACATTTCGCGCACTGTCCCAACGTGGGTCCGTGGCTTTGTGAGGTCTGCGACGCACTCTAAGCCTGCCATCATCTCTCACCGGCTGAAATCGGGACTCGTCTGACCAAGCCACGTTTTTCCTGTCGTCTAGGGTCCAACCAATATGGTCATCGCTGCAGGCGATGCCGTGCAAAGACACTCGCGTCGGTCGTCTGGTGCTATTGCCCCTTAACGCCACATTTCGCGCACTGTTCCAACGTGGAACCGTGGCTTTGTGAGGTCTGCGACGCACTCTAAGCCTGCCATCATCTCTCACCGGCTGAAATCGGGACTCGTCTGACCAAGCCACGTTTTTCCTGTCGTCTAGGGTCCAACCAATATGGTCATCGCTGCAGGCGATGCCGTGCAAAGACACTCGCGTCGGTCGTCTGGTGCTATTGCCCCTTAACGCCACATTTCGCGCACTGTTCCAACGTGGAACCGTGGCTTTGTGAGGTCTGCGACGCACTCTAAGCCTGCCATCATCTCTCACCGGCTGAAATCGGGACTCGTCTGACCAAGCCACGTTTTTCCTGTCGTCTAGGGTCCAACCAATATGGTCATCGCTGCAGGCGATGCCGTGCAAAGACACTCGCGTCGGTCGTCTGGTGCTATTGCCCCTTAACGCCACATTTCGCGCACTGTCCCAACGTGGGTCCGTGGCTTTGTGAGGTCTGCGACGCACTCTAAGCCTGCCATCATCTCTCACCGGCTGAAATCGGGACTCGTCTGACCAAGCCACGTTTTTCCTGTCGTCTAGGGTCCAACCAATATGGTCATCGCTGCAGGCGATGCCGTGCAAAGACACTCGCGTCGGTCGTCTGGTGCTATTGCCCCTTAACGCCACATTTCGCGCACTGTTCCAACGTGGAACCGTGGCTTTGTGAGGTCTGCGACGCACTCTAAGCCTGCCATCATCTCTCACCGGCTGAAATCGGGACTCGTCTGACCAAGCCACGTTTTTCCTGTCGTCTAGGGTCCAACCAATATGGTCATCGCTGCAGGCGATGCCGTGCAAAGACACTCGCGTCGGTCGTCTGGTGCTATTGCCCCTTAACGCCACATTTCGCGCACTGTTCCAACGTGGAACCGTGGCTTTGTGAGGTCTGCGACGCACTCTAAGCCTGCCATCATCTCTCACCGGCTGAAATCGGGACTCGTCTGACCAAGCCACGTTTTTCCTGTCGTCTAGGGTCCAACCAATATGGTCATCGCTGCAGGCGATGTCGTGCAAAGACACTCGCGTCGGTCGTCTGGTGCTATTGCCCCTTAACGCCACATTTCGCGCACTGTTCCAACGTGGAACCGTGGCTTTGTGAGGTCTGCGACGCACTCTAAGCCTGCCATCATCTCTCACCGGCTGAAATCGGGACTCGTCTGACCAAGCCACGTTTTTCCTGTCGTCTAGGGTCCAACCAATATGGTCATCGCTGCAGGCGATGTCGTGCAAAGACACTCGCGTCGGTCGTCTGGTGCTATTGCCCCTTAACGCCACATTTCGCGCACTGTCCCAACGTGGGTCCGTGGCTTTGTGAGGTCTGCGACGCACTCTAAGCCTGCCATCATCTCTCACCGGCTGAAATCGGGACTCGTCTGACCAAGCCACGTTTTTCCTGTCGTCTAGGGTCCAACCAATATGGTCATCGCTGCAGGCGATGTCGTGCAAAGACACTCGCGTCGGTCGTCTGGTGCTATTGCCCCTTAACGCCACATTTCGCGCACTGTCCCAACGTGGGTCCGTGGCTTTGTGAGGTCTGCGACGCACTCTAAGCCTGCCATCATCTCTCACCGGCTGAAATCGGGACTCGTCTGACCAAGCCACGTTTTTCCTGTCGTCTAGGGTCCAACCAATATGGTCATCGCTGCAGGCGATGCCGTGCAAAGACACTCGCGTCGGTCGTCTGGTGCTATTGCCCCTTAACGCCACATTTCGCGCACTGTTCCAACGTGGAACCGTGGCTTTGTGAGGTTTGTGACGCACTCTAAGCCTGCCATCATCTCTCACCGGCTGAAATCGGGACTCGTCTGACCAAGCCACGTTTTTCCTGTCGTCTAGGGTCCAACCAATATGGTCATCGCTGCAGGCGATGCCGTGCAAAGACACTCGCGTCGGTCGTCTGGTGCTATTGCCCCTTAACGCCACATTTCGCGCACTGTCCCAACGTGGGTCCGTGGCTTTGTGAGGTCTGCGACGCACTCTAAGCCTGCCATCATCTCTCACCGGCTGAAATCGGGACTCGTCTGACCAAGCCACGTTTTTCCTGTCGTCTAGGGTCCAACCAATATGGTCATCGCTGCAGGCGATGCCGTGCAAAGACACTCGCGTCGGTCGTCTGGTGCTATTGCCCCTTAACGCCACATTTCGCGCACTGTCCCAACGTGGGTCCGTGGCTTTGTGAGGTCTGCGACGCACTCTAAGCCTGCCATCATCTCTCACCGGCTGAAATCGGGACTCGTCTGACCAAGCCACGTTTTTCCTGTCGTCTAGGGTCCAACCAATATGGTCATCGCTGCAGGCGATGCCGTGCAAAGACACTCGCGTCGGTCGTCTGGTGCTATTGCCCCTTAACGCCACATTTCGCGCACTGTTCCAACGTGGAACCGTGGCTTTGTGAGGTCTGCGACGCACTCTAAGCCTGCCATCATCTCTCACCGGCTGAAATCGGGACTCGTCTGACCAAGCCACGTTTTTCCTGTCGTCTAGGGTCCAACCAATATGGTCATCGCTGCAGGCGATGCCGTGCAAAGACACTCGCGTCGGTCGTCTGGTGCTATTGCCCCTTAACGCCACATTTCGCGCACTGTCCCAACGTGGGTCCGTGGCTTTGTGAGGTCTGCGACGCACTCTAAGCCTGCCATCATCTCTCACCGGCTGAAATCGGGACTCGTCTGACCAAGCCACGTTTTTCCTGTCGTCTAGGGTCCAACCAATATGGTCATCGCTGCAGGCGATGCCGTGCAAAGACACTCGCGTCGGTCGTCTGGTGCTATTGCCCCTTAACGCCACATTTCGCGCACTGTTCCAACGTGGAACCGTGGCTTTGTGAGGTCTGCGACGCACTCTAAGCCTGCCATCATCTCTCACCGGCTGAAATCGGGACTCGTCTGACCAAGCCACGTTTTTCCTGTCGTCTAGGGTCCAACCAATATGGTCATCGCTGCAGGCGATGCCGTGCAAAGACACTCGCGTCGGTCGTCTGGTGCTATTGCCCCTTAACGCCACATTTCGCGCACTGTCCCAACGTGGGTCCGTGGCTTTGTGAGGTCTGCGACGCACTCTAAGCCTGCCATCATCTCTCACCGGCTGAAATCGGGACTCGTCTGACCAAGCCACGTTTTTCCTGTCGTCTAGGGTCCAACCAATATGGTCATCGCTGCAGGCGATGCCGTGCAAAGACACTCGCGTCGGTCGTCTGGTGCTATTGCCCCTTAACGCCACATTTCGCGCACTGTCCCAACGTGGGTCCGTGGCTTTGTGAGGTCTGCGACGCACTCTAAGCCTGCCATCATCTCTCACCGGCTGAAATCGGGACTCGTCTGACCAAGCCACGTTTTTCCTGTCGTCTAGGGTCCAACCAATATGGTCATCGCTGCAGGCGATGCCGTGCAAAGACACTCGCGTCGGTCGTCTGGTGCTATTGCCCCTTAACGCCACATTTCGCACACTGTTCCAACGTGGAACCGTGGCTTTGTGAGGTCTGCGACGCACTCTAAGCCTGCCATCATCTCTCACCGGCTGAAATCGGGACTCGTCTGACCAAGCCACGTTTTTCCTGTCGTCTAGGGTCCAACCAATATGGTCATCGCTGCAGGCGATGCCGTGCAAAGACACTCGCGTCGGTCGTCTGGTGC
The DNA here is from genome assembly GCF_021461385.2 of Schistocerca piceifrons. Taxonomy (NCBI): domain Eukaryota; kingdom Metazoa; phylum Arthropoda; class Insecta; order Orthoptera; family Acrididae; genus Schistocerca; species Schistocerca piceifrons. The sequence continues at coordinate 10,494 of NW_025728979.1, read as the reverse complement.
TATTGCCCCTTAACGCCACATTTCGCGCACTGTCCCAACGTGGGTCCGTGGCTTTGTGAGGTCTGCGACGCACTCTAAGCCTGCCATCATCTCTCACCGGCTGAAATCGGGACTCGTCTGACCAAGCCACGTTTTTCCTGTCGTCTAGGGTCCAACCAATATGGTCATCGCTGCAGGCGATGCCGTGCAAAGACACTCGCGTCGGTCGTCTGGTGCTATTGCCCCTTAACGCCACATTTCGCGCACTGTTCCAACGTGGAACCGTGGCTTTGTGAGGTCTGCGACGCACTCTAAGCCTGCCATCATCTCTCACCGGCTGAAATCGGGACTCGTCTGACCAAGCCACGTTTTTCCTGTCGTCTAGGGTCCAACCAATATGGTCATCGCTGCAGGCGATGCCGTGCAAAGACACTCGCGTCGGTCGTCTGGTGCTATTGCCCCTTAACGCCACATTTCGCGCACTGTTCCAACGTGGAACCGTGGCTTTGTGAGGTCTGCGACGCACTCTAAGCCTGCCATCATCTCTCACCGGCTGAAATCGGGACTCGTCTGACCAAGCCACGTTTTTCCTGTCGTCTAGGGTCCAACCAATATGGTCATCGCTGCAGGCGATGCCGTGCAAAGACACTCGCGTCGGTCGTCTGGTGCTATTGCCCCTTAACGCCACATTTCGCGCACTGTCCCAACGTGGGTCCGTGGCTTTGTGAGGTCTGCGACGCACTCTAAGCCTGCCATCATCTCTCACCGGCTGAAATCGGGACTCGTCTGACCAAGCCACGTTTTTCCTGTCGTCTAGGGTCCAACCAATATGGTCATCGCTGCAGGCGATGTCGTGCAAAGACACTCGCGTCGGTCGTCTTGTGCTATTGCCCCTTAACGCCACATTTCGCGCACTGTCCCAACGTGGGTCCGTGGCTTTGTGAGGTCTGCGACGCACTCTAAGCCTGCCATCATCTCTCACCGGCTGAAATCGGGACTCGTCTGACCAAGCCACGTTTTTCCTGTCGTCTAGGGTCCAACCAATATGGTCATCGCTGCAGGCGATGCCGTGCAAAGACACTCGCGTCGGTCGTCTGGTGCTATTGCCCCTTAACGCCACATTTCGCGCACTGTTCCAACGTGGAACCGTGGCTTTGTGAGGTCTGCGGCGCACTCTAAGCCTGCCATCATCTCTCACCGGCTGAAATCGGGACTCGTCTGACCAAGCCACGTTTTTCCTGTCGTCTATGGTCCAACCAATATGGTCATCGCTGCAGGCGATGCCGTGCAAAGACACTCGCGTCGGTCGTCTGGTGCTATTGCCCCTTAACGCCACATTTCGCGCACTGTTCCAACGTGGAACCGTGGCTTTGTGAGGTCTGCGACGCACTCTAAGCCTGCCATCATCTCTCACCGGCTGAAATCGGGACTCGTCTGACCAAGCCACGTTTTTCCTGTCGTCTAGGGTCCAACCAATATGGTCATCGCTGCAGGCGATGCCGTGCAAAGACACTCGCGTCGGTCGTCTGGTGCTATTGCCCCTTAACGCCACATTTCGCGCACTGTTCCAACGTGGAACCGTGGCTTTGTGAGGTCTGCGACGCACTCTAAGCCTGCCATCATCTCTCACCGGCTGAAATCGGGACTCGTCTGACCAAGCCACGTTTTTCCTGTCGTCTAGGGTCCAACCAATATGGTCATCGCTGCAGGCGATGCCGTGCAAAGACACTCGCGTCGGTCGTCTGGTGCTATTGCCCCTTAACGCCACATTTCGCGCACTGTTCCAACGTGGAACCGTGGCTTTGTGAGGTCTGCGACGCACTCTAAGCCTGCCATCATCTCTCACCGGCTGAAATCGGGACTCGTCTGACCAAGCCACGTTTTTCCTGTCGTCTAGGGTCCAACCAATATGGTCATCGCTGCAGGCGATGCCGTGCAAAGACACTCGCGTCGGTCGTCTGGTGCTATTGCCCCTTAACGCCACATTTCGCGCACTGTCCCAACGTGGGTCCGTGGCTTTGTGAGGTCTGCGACGCACTCTAAGCCTGCCATCATCTCTCACCGGCTGAAATCGGGACTCGTCTGACCAAGCCACGTTTTTCCTGTCGTCTAGGGTCCAACCAATATGGTCATCGCTGCAGGCGATGCCGTGCAAAGACACTCGCGTCGGTCGTCTGGTGCTATTGCCCCTTAACGCCACATTTCGCGCACTGTCCCAACGTGGGTCCGTGGCTTTGTGAGGTCTGCGACGCACTCTAAGCCTGCCATCATCTCTCACCGGCTGAAATCGGGACTCGTCTGACCAAGCCACGTTTTTCCTGTCGTCTAGGGTCCAACCAATATGGTCATCGCTGCAGGCGATGCCGTGCAAAGACACTCGCGTCGGTCGTCTGGTGCTATTGCCCCTTAACGCCACATTTCGCGCACTGTTCCAACGTGGAACCGTGGCTTTGTGAGGTCTGCGACGCACTCTAAGCCTGCCATCATCTCTCACCGGCTGAAATCGGGACTCGTCTGACCAAGCCACGTTTTTCCTGTCGTCTAGGGTCCAACCAATATGGTCATCGCTGCAGGCGATGCCGTGCAAAGACACTCGCGTCGGTCGTCTGGTGCTATTGCCCCTTAACGCCACATTTCGCGCACTGTTCCAACGTGGAACCGTGGCTTTGTGAGGTCTGCGACGCACTCTAAGCCTGCCATCATCTCTCACCGGCTGAAATCGGGACTCGTCTGACCAAGCCACGTTTTTCCTGTCGTCTAGGGTCCAACCAATATGGTCATCGCTGCAGGCGATGCCGTGCAAAGACACTCGCGTCGGTCGTCTGGTGCTATTGCCCCTTAACGCCACATTTCGCGCACTGTCCCAACGTGGGTCCGTGGCTTTGTGAGGTCTGCGACGCACTCTAAGCCTGCCATCATCTCTCACCGGCTGAAATCGGGACTCGTCTGACCAAGCCACGTTTTTCCTGTCGTCTAGGGTCCAACCAATATGGTCATCGCTGCAGGCGATGCCGTGCAAAGACACTCGCGTCGGTCGTCTGGTGCTATTGCCCCTTAACGCCACATTTCGCGCACTGTTCCAACGTGGAACCGTGGCTTTGTGAGGTCTGCGACGCACTCTAAGCCTGCCATCATCTCTCACCGGCTGAAATCGGGACTCGTCTGACCAAGCCACGTTTTTCCTGTCGTCTAGGGTCCAACCAATATGGTCATCGCTGCAGGCGATGCCGTGCAAAGACACTCGCGTCGGTCGTCTGGTGCTATTGCCCCTTAACGCCACATTTCGCGCACTGTTCCAACGTGGAACCGTGGCTTTGTGAGGTCTGCGACGCACTCTAAGCCTGCCATCATCTCTCACCGGCTGAAATCGGGACTCGTCTGACCAAGCCACGTTTTTCCTGTCGTCTAGGGTCCAACCAATATGGTCATCGCTGCAGGCGATGTCGTGCAAAGACACTCGCGTCGGTCGTCTGGTGCTATTGCCCCTTAACGCCACATTTCGCGCACTGTTCCAACGTGGAACCGTGGCTTTGTGAGGTCTGCGACGCACTCTAAGCCTGCCATCATCTCTCACCGGCTGAAATCGGGACTCGTCTGACCAAGCCACGTTTTTCCTGTCGTCTAGGGTCCAACCAATATGGTCATCGCTGCAGGCGATGTCGTGCAAAGACACTCGCGTCGGTCGTCTGGTGCTATTGCCCCTTAACGCCACATTTCGCGCACTGTCCCAACGTGGGTCCGTGGCTTTGTGAGGTCTGCGACGCACTCTAAGCCTGCCATCATCTCTCACCGGCTGAAATCGGGACTCGTCTGACCAAGCCACGTTTTTCCTGTCGTCTAGGGTCCAACCAATATGGTCATCGCTGCAGGCGATGTCGTGCAAAGACACTCGCGTCGGTCGTCTGGTGCTATTGCCCCTTAACGCCACATTTCGCGCACTGTCCCAACGTGGGTCCGTGGCTTTGTGAGGTCTGCGACGCACTCTAAGCCTGCCATCATCTCTCACCGGCTGAAATCGGGACTCGTCTGACGAAGCCACGTTTTTCCTGTCGTCTAGGGTCCAACCAATATGGTCATCGCTGCAGGCGATGTCGTGCAAAGACACTCGCGTCGGTCGTCTGGTGCTATTGCCCCTTAACGCCACATTTCGCGCACTGTCCCAACGTGGGTCCGTGGCTTTGTGAGGTCTGCGACGCACTCTAAGCCTGCCATCATCTCCCACCGGCTGAAATCGGGACTCGTCTGACCAAGCCACGTTTTTCCTGTCGTCTAGGGTCCAACCAATATGGTCATCGCTGCAGGCGATGCCGTGCAAAGACACTCGCGTCGGTCGTCTGGTGCTATTGCCCCTTAACGCCACATTTCGCGCACTGTCCCAACTTGGAACCGTGGCTTTGTGAGGTCTGCGACGCACTCTAAGCCTGCCATCATCTCTCACCGGCTGAAATCGGGACTCGTCTGACGAAGCCACGTTTTTCCTGTCGTCTAGGGTCCAACCAATATGGTCATCGCTGCAGGCGATGTCGTGCAAAGACACTCGCGTCGGTCGTCTGGTGCTATTGCCCCTTAACGCCACATTTCGCGCACTGTCCCAACGTGGGTCCGTGGCTTTGTGAGGTCTGCGACGCACTCTAAGCCTGCCATCATCTCTCACCGGCTGAAATCGGGACTCGTCTGACGAAGCCACGTTTTTCCTGTCGTCTAGGGTCCAACCAATATGGTCATCGCTGCAGGCGATGTCGTGCAAAGACACTCGCGTCGGTCGTCTGGTGCTATTGCCCCTTAACGCCACATTTCGCGCACTGTCCCAACGTGGGTCCGTGGCTTTGTGAGGTCTGCGACGCACTCTAAGCCTGCCATCATCTCTCACCGGCTGAAATCGGGACTCGTCTGACCAAGCCACGTTTTTCCTGTCGTCTAGGGTCCAACCAATATGGTCATCGCTGCAGGCGATGTCGTGCAAAGACACTCGCGTCGGTCGTTTGGTGCTATTGCCCCTTAACGCCACATTTCGCGCACTGTCCCAACGGATATGTTCGGCGTATGTTCCACATTGATTTCTGCGGATATTCGCGCATTGTTGCGTGGTCGTTAGCACTGACAACTCTGTGCAAATCCCGCTGCTCTCGGTCGTTAAGTGAAGTCCATCGTCCACTGCTTTCTGCGTGGTGGAAGGTAATGCCTGAAATCTGATGGTCTCCGGACAGTCTTGATGCTGTTGAATTAACTAACGAAGTCTGAAATGGAATGTCCCATGCGTCTAACTCAAACTACCATTCCGCGTTCATAAATTCCTGTAGTGCGCCAAAATCACGCCAGAAGCCTTTTCACACTAATCACCTTAGTACAAATGACAGATCCGCCAATGCAATGCCTTTTTATAGCCTGTGTGCGCGATACTACCGCCTTCTGTACAGGGTGTTACAAAAAGGTACGCCCAAACTTTCAGGAAACGTTCCTCACACACAAATAAAGAAAAGATGTTATGTTGACATGTGTCCGGAAACGCTTAATTTCCATGTTAGAGCTCATTTTAGTTTCGTCAGTATGTACTGTACTTCCTCGATTCACCGCCAGTTGGCCCAATTGAAGGAAGGTAATGTTGAATTCGGTGCTTGTGTTGACATGCGACTCATTGCTCTACAGTACTAGCATTATTGGTGATGTCTTGATTGGGCCCCATGTTCTTCCACCAACGCTCAATGGAGCACGTTATCATGATTTCATACGGGATACTCTATCTGTGCTGCTAGAACATGTGCCTTTACAAGTACGACACAACATGCGGTTCATGCACGATGGAGCTCCTGCACATTTCACTCGAAGTGTTCGTACGCTTCTCAACAACGGATTCGGTGACCGATGGGTTGGTAGAGGCGGACCAATTCCATGGCTTCCACGCTCTCCTGACCTCAACCCTCTTGACTTTTATTTATGGGGGCACGGCTGTGATACAATACGCCATTAACCAAGGCTGCATCAGCGCATCAGGGATTCCATGCGACGGAGGGTGGATGCATGTATCCTTGCTAACGGAGGACATTTTGAACATTTCTTGTAACAAAGTGTTTGAAGTCAAGCTGGTACGTTCTGTTGCTGTGTGTTTCCATTCCATGATTAATATGATTTGAAGAGAAGTTATAAAATGAGCTCTAACATGGAATGTAAGCGTTTCCGGACACATGTCCGCATAACTATTTTGTTTCTTTGTGTGTGAGGAACGTTTCCTAAAAGTTTGGCCGTACCTTTTTGTAACACCCTGTATACGTGCATGTCGCAATTCCATGATTTTTGTCGCCTCAATGTGTTTACAAATAAAGAATTTAAGATTTTATTTCCTCTCTGTCGTCTATAGTTACAACACCAAGCTGATCTAACAGCGATTGGATACAACGTTTAGTGATGCTTTGCAGACTTTGTATTGAATAAAAACGTTCTATCATTTTCTAAAAGACCTTTGACTAAGACCTGTCGGTGGACAGAGATGTGAGCAAAATACATAATCCTATTTGTAGACGCATGGCGCATACAATCGAGAGGTATTCTTTTCTTGAAAGATAGATCATAGTTAGTTCCAACATTACTTGTGACACTGATAATGTAAAAAGAAATGGTTGATGTCAGTGACAAGCAATATTCATTCGGAAGTAGCTAATAAAAGCTCGGACAAGAATTGATCAAGGGAGACCCGCCTGTGAAATCGACAGGGAGCCTTTTCTGTCCCTGACACACACAATAAGAAACACATTTGTCAAGGAAGTAATTCGTAGCAACTGCCGCACCATGTTCGCTTCTGTTGAACTCGTGTAATTAAGGCCGCTACATAGCTGTTAGCCACGAGACCGTGTGGTAATACTGGAGAACTATGTAACTTCTCGAATGCCAGTCTGGAGTACGTATTTCTCATTCCAGGGGGAAGCGATGCACAATGCAATCACATATCTTTCAAGCAGAACCTCTAGACGACAGAGTAAATTGCAGTTTCAGTGAGCGTAACGTGTACGGTATTCAGTCACTCGTGTAATTTACCTCTGCAGCTCTTCTCGAACTGTGCCGTTCTACTTACAAGAACGTTCACTGAAATCTAGCGACATTGCGTCGTTAGTCTTTTTTTCTTTGTTCAAATGCATGAAATATAAAGTAAACAAAATGTGTATTCTATTACTAATGGAAACTTTAATCAACGTGCTGCATGTATTTGAACATTTACAATAACTACCCCCCCCCCCTCCTCCCTCACACACACACACACCTACACGTACACTCACACACATTTAGTGATATTTAAAACTGTCAACATGAAGCGCATATTTAGCGATACTTAAAATTATCTGAGATGACCTTTTTAGTATCATGAGTACAAGTGAATGATTATAGGTTTAACAGAGTAATTCGCTTATTTTCTGCGGACAGCAAATATTCCCCCCCCCCCATGAACCATGGACCTTGCCGTTGGTGGGGAGGCTTGCGTGCCTCAGCGATACAGATAGCCGTACCGTAGGTGCAACCACAACGGAGGGGTATCTGTTGAGAGGCCAGACAAACGTGTGGTTCCTGAAGAGGGGCAGCAGCCTTTTCAGTAGTTGCAAGGGCAACAGTCTGGATGATTGACTGATCTGGCCTCGTAACAATAACCAAAACGGCCTTGCTGTGCTGGTACTGCGAACGGCTGAAAGCAAGGGGAAACTACAGCCGTAATTTTTCCCGAGGGCATGCAGCTTTACTGTATGATTACATGATGATGGCGTCCTCTTGGGTAAAATATTCCGGAGGTAAAATAGTCCCCCATTCGGATCTCCGGGCGGGGACTACTCAAGAGGATGTCGTTATCAGGAGAAAGAAAACTGGCGTTCTACGGATCGGAGCGTGGAATGTCAGATCCCTTAATCGGGCAGGTAGGTTAGAAAATTTAAAAAGGGAAATGGATAGGTTGAAGTTAGATATAGTGGGAATTAGTGAAGTTCGGTGGCAGGAGGAACAAGACTTCTGGTCAGGTGACTACAGGGTTATAAACACAAAATCAAGTAGGGGTAATGCAGGAGTAGGTTTAATAATGAATAGGAAAATAGGAATGCGGGTAAGCTACTACAAACAGCATAGTGAACGCATTATTGTGGCCAAGATAGATACGAAGCCCACGCCTACTACAGTAGTACAAGTTTATATGCCAACTAGCTCTGCAGATGACGAAGAAATTGAAGAAATGTATGATGAAATAAAAGAAATTATTCAGATTGTGAAGGGAGACGAAAATTTAATAGTCATGGGTGACTGGAATTCGAGTGTAGGAAAAGGGAGACAAGGAAACATAGTAGGTGAATATGGATTGGGGGACAGAAATGAAAGAGGAAGCCGCCTGGTCGAATTTTGCACAGAGCACAACATAATCATAACTAACACTTGGTTTAAGAATCGTGAAAGAAGGTTGTATACATGGAAGAACCCTGGAGATACTAAAAGGTATCAGATAGATTATATAATGGTAAGACAGAGATTTAGGAACCAGGTTTTAAATTGTAAGACATTTCCAGGGGCAGATGTGGACTCTGACCACAATCTATTGGTTATGACCTGTAGATTAAAACTGAAGAAACTGCAAAAAGGTGGGAATTTAAGGAGATGGGACCTGGATAAACTAAAAGAACCAGAGGTTGTACAGAGATTCAGGGAGAGCATAAGGGAGCAATTGACAGGAATGGGGGAAATAAATACAGTAGAAGAAGAATGGGTAGCTTTGAGGGATGAAGTAGTGAAGGCAGCAGAGGACCAAGTAGGTAAAAAGACGAGGGCTAGTAGAAATCCTTGGGTAACAGAAGAAATATTGAATTTAATTGATGAAAGGAGAAAATATAAAAATGCAGTAAGTGAAACAGGCAAAAAGGAATACAAACGTCTCAAAAATGAGATCGTCAGGAAATGCAAAATGGCTAAGCAGGGATGGCTAGAGGACAAATGTAAGGATGTGGAGGCCTGTCTCGCTAGGGGTAAGATGGATGCCGCCTACAGGAAAATTAAAGAGACCTTTGGAGATAAGAGAGCGACTTGTATGAATGTCAAGAGCTCAGATGGAAACCCAGTTCTGAGCAAAGAAGGGAAAGCAGAAAGGTGGAAGGAGTATATAGAGGGTCTATACAAGGGCGATGTACTTGAGGACAATATTATGGAAATGGAAGAGGATGTAGATGAAGATGAAATGGGAGATATGATACTGCGTGAAGAGTTTGACAGAGCACTGAAAGACTTGAGTCGAAACAAGGCCCCCGGAGTAGACAATATTCCATTGCAACTACTGACGGCCGTGGGAGAGCCAGTCCTGACAAAACTCTACCATCTGGTGAGCAAGATGTATGAAACAGGCGAAATACCCTCAGACTTCAAGAAGAATATAATAATTCCAATCCCAAAGAAAGCAGGTGTTGACAGATGTGAAAATTACCGAACTATCAGCTTAATAAGTCACAGCTGCAAAATACTAACACGAATTCTTTACAGACGAATGGAAAAACTAGTAGAAGCCAACCTCGGGGAAGATCAGTTTGGATTCCGTAGAAACACTGGAACACGTGAGGCAATACTGACCTTACGACTTATCTTAGAAGAAAGATTAAGGAAAGGCAAACCTACGTTTCTAGCATTTGTAGACTTAGAGAAAGCTTTTGACAATGTTGACTGGAATACTCTCTTTCAAATTCTAAAGGTGGCAGGGGTAAAATACAGGGAGCGAAAAGCTATTTACAATTTGTACAGAAACCAGATGGCAGTTATAAGAGTCGAGGGACATGAAAGGGAAGCAGTGGTTGGGAAGGGAGTAAGACAGGGTTGTAGCCTCTCCCCGATGTTGTTCAATCTGTATATTGAGCAAGCAGTAAAGGAAACAAAAGAAACATTCGGAGTAGGTATTAAAATTCATGGAGAAGAAATAAAAACTTTGAGGTTCGCCGATGACATTGTAATTCTGTCAGAGACTGCAAAGGACTTGGAAGAGCAGTTGAATGGAATGGACAGTGTCTTGAAAGGAGGATATAAGATGAACATCAACAAAAGCAAAACAAGGATAATGGAATGTAGTCTAATTAAGTCGGGTGATGCTGAGGGAATTAGATTAGGAAATGAGGCACTTAAAGTAGTAAAGGAGTTTTGCTATTTGGGGAGCAAAATAACTGATGATGGTCGAAGTAGAGAGGATATAAAATGTAGGCTGGCAATGGCAAGGAAAGCGTTTCTGAAGAAGATAAATTTGTTAACATCCAGTATTGATTTAAGTGTCAGGAAGTCATTTCTGAAAGTATTCGTATGGAGTGTAGCCATGTATGGAAGTGAAACATGGACGATAAATAGTTTGGACAAGAAGAGAGTAGAAGCTTTCGAAATGTGGTGCTACAGAAGAATGCTGAAGATTAGATGGGTAGATCACATAACTAATGAGGAAGTATTGAATAGGATTGGGGAGAAGAGAAGTTTGTGGCACAACTTGACCAGAAGAAGGGATCGGTTGGTAGGACATGTTCTGAGGCA